>NW_021604599.1:5409100-5444726 GCF_004785775.1 Grammomys surdaster | reverse complement strand
GCAGCTATATTGAACCCTTTTTAAAATCACCTTAAAGTCTTTAGGGAATAAGGTCAGCATCCTTGCTGGATTTTGTTGTCAACTTTATACAACCTAGAGTCACCAGAAAAGAAAAAACCTCAAGTGAAAATTTTAATCAACCAGACTGGCCTGTGGCCATGTCAGTGAGGGATTGTCTAGATTAAGGATTAATGTAACAGGCTCCAGTCTACTGTGGGAAGTGCCATTCCTACGAAGGTGAACCTAGGCTGTGTAAGAAAGCCAGAGGAGGGCAATCCAGTAAGCAACATGCCTTTGTGGTTCTCATCTCCAGGTTCCTGTCTTGAGTTCCTGGCCTGGAAACCTGAGGGATGGATCACAACCTGAAGCATAAACCAAAGCCCTTCCTCTCTGAGTTGTTTTTGGTCAGTAGTTTATCACAGCAAGAGACTAAAACTAGAGCAGCAGTTAGAAGAGAAGAGATTAGTGCTAGAAAGGGAAAGAAAAATAGAAAATGACCTATGGAATGGTAGCCCCATGTGATCAGAACTTTTCTTCATTCTTCAGGAAAGGCACAGTCTGCATCTTCTCTGGTGGAACAAAACAGATAAAGAGGAAAGAATGCCTGTCCTACCTGCAATGTTTGCTCCAAGAACCCCAGGCCGCTTCCCATTGCAATATCAGCCTCTTCGCTAAATTCTGAGCTGGCAAATGCCTTCATAGAACACATTCAAAGAGATTTTCTCTGTGCTTTGTCCCAGGAACATAGATGCACAGAAGGGTGTCGGGGTCCCTGCTTTTCATCACCACAAGCTCATATTAGCAGTCATACATTTGTTTTAGAAAAAGAATATTGTAGGGCAAGTCACAAGAATTCCTCTTCCAAGTGTCTTTCTTAGCATAGCAGTGGATTCCATGGGACCTAAGCCCCGAATAGCAAACCTGGAGCTTCATGAAGGCCTTATGCACAGCCTTCATGGTGTAAAGCAACAGTTCTCAACCTGTGGGTCGTGACCCCTTGGAGAGGTGGAAAAACATAAATTAAAATAATCAGTTATGGAAAGAATAAAAGGAATATCTATTTGTAAAAAGAAAAAATAAACATAAAAAAATCTGAAATGTAAATAAGTAAATAACATGGAGGTCTGTGCATCCTGAGAGCTGGATGGCTTCCTGCCCTGCTGTTATGCCATCTGCACAATGATGGACTATGTCCCCTGGAACCAGAAGGGAAGATAAACACTTTCTCCACTAAAAAAGTAAAAGCGTGGGGAGTTATAGAGGAGGCCACCCAATGTCAACTTCTGACGTCCACAGATATGTGCACACATGTGCATCTACATATATGTGTGTGCATACATATGCATGCACGCACACACACACACACATATACACAAAAGAAGTTTATATTGCTCTGGCAAGGCTATGCTTCTTTCTCCCTCAGATGACACAGGGCCTGAGAGTACTCTGGTCTAGGACCATCTCAGCATCCACAGAGACTCTGATAGGATGGCTCTCCAAGCATTTCTCAGGGTTAATCTAGACAGAACTTCTCTGAGGGCCACATGCAGATCTCAAGGAGAATGGCAATGGCCTGTGGTCCATAGAAAATCAGTGCTTGCCACCTCTAGTGGGGTGTCTCCAGGCAGAAGGCATAGGATGCAAAAGAAACCTCCAGTCTCAGCCATCAGAGTAAGACTGGTACCTGACGCCTAACTCCGTCAATGAACACACACAGAATCCCTTTCAGTGGTTATAACGTACAATGAAATGTCAGCATTAATTTCTTTCCAAGAAACAACATTTGTTGAAGATAGACATGGCTTGAATGGAGTCCAGAACTGTGCTGCTATCATTCAGGGAAATCGGTACCACAGATGCTTTCAACACTCTGGGTATGAGTCTTGGTCCTTGGAGGGATGTAACTCGGGTACAAGTTACCCTTATTTGTCATTAAAGGACCTTTAAAGCACCTCCTAAGATGGGTCCTGAATATTATGGAACTACCAACACAGAATAGGTCAAATATAAGCCGAGATGCTCTGTGATCCCAACCTTAAAACATTGGAGGACATGTCTGAAATCACAAATGTCACAAACACTTCCCACATTAAACCCGGGATCAAGAGCAAAGGTTAAGTATGAGAGAACATGGGATTGTATCGCGAGATTCTGTGTGGGAAGAAGGGATAGGACCTCATTATGACGGATGGGAGGAGGCTCCATGGGCAGAATGAAAGTGTTCACGAAGCCTTTGGAAGTAGAGACATGACTCTTCCTCAGCGAGAAGAACGTGTACGGCAAGAGCAGGTGAGAGGATAAATTCAACAGTGCAATTCTAAATATACGTGCTATCCCACGACTTCTCCTATTCGGTCCTAATAAATCCAAAGCCCTTACCATAGTCTCACAGGACTCTTTTTTTTTTTCTTTTTTAATTATTAGACTCAAAGGAGAAAAAGACAGAGTCCTCTCAAAAACTAACAAGAAGAAAACCACTGTCAAACAGCTGCTCCGTGAAAAACCCAGTATACATGAGGCCGAGTCTAAATATAGGACAATTGTTTGTAGCTGAAAGAGCTTTACCTGGGTGGTGCTGCTTGCTACACAAGATTCCTTGGTAATTAGGAAACAATGAAGTCAGTGGTTACCAAGAGCCCTGGAGAAGTTAGAAGCAGGAAGCGGAAGCTGATGGTCAAAAGGTACACATGGAAGGTAAAAACCTTACCATCCATTTCACAATCAATTGACCATAAACCAAAATAACATGTTTTATATTTCTCAATTAGGAGAGGATATTTCAAATGTTCTACCACAGAAACTGATAAGTAAGTGAAGTGATAGACTAGTTAGCTTGATTTGATCATGCAACATTTATATTAATACAACACATTATTTCCCATAGACGGGCCCGTTTATCAAACATGGCATTAAAATAATTTAAGATTAAATTTTATTTAAAAATAACAAAAGAAAAAAGTGGAAGAAAAATAAGACACTAATAGAATAATAACTCTGTCTGAGAGACTAGAAGACCCATTTGTAAAAATAAACTCCAGGCAGTTTAGGTCATGAACAAAAAAAAAAAAAGAATAGACCTGATAAATAGTTCCTGTTTTCACCTTCAATTTCCAAAGAACCCTTGCTGCAACAGTTCCGATAATTTGTCCAATGAATGTCTCCTGAAATCAACTAGGCTTGAGGAAATGTTATTAGATCCATGAGGGGCAGCTCCATTTTCTTCATATCCTATGAACTTTCTTCCATGGCCAGAGCCACTAAGATATTTTCAGACAGGCAAGCAGAAGAGAGAACAGGGTTGAGGGGAAGAGAGGAATCAAGAAATGGAAAATATAAGCAATGTGACTGAACTACTGACATTTTCTTGTAACAGAAAAAAAGAAGATGTATATGTTGTATATGTGTATGTATATGTGTATATGTATGTGTATATGTACATAAAACTATAACTTCTGTTTACATTCTGCACTTCAACTTGTTTAGGTTTTAGTAACTGTGATTTGCTACAAGATGGCACCAGACACCAGAATGGGGTATTTTTATTTTCCTCTTCTGGGGATGCTGAGACCCCAAACTCTATCCAAGGGGATCCGGCTTGATGTAATTCTACTTGGTATCTCATTTTGTTCTCTCCCCCACCCCCAGCCTCTCTCTCTGCCTTGCTTAAAACAAAGATGTCTGATAAATATCTCTGCATACTAAAACTGATCATTATGGTGAAACAAACAAAAAGTGATAAAACCTCACTCTTTAAAGAGTTTGCCTCTTTAAAGTATGAGTTTATTAAGAGGCCTCACTTAGGCTTCATCCAGCCCCACCCATGAGTAATAGTGACCATTCTCCTATAAGTGAGGGCTAGGAGTCAAATGCTTGGGGGACACTTTGGATAAACTCAACATGGGTTCTAATTTGTACCTGAGCTCTGTAATCTCCCGAAGGGGAATTCTTTTCCCAAGACTTGATCCATGGTCTCCTTCAAGCGGGTAATGATATCATGTTTGCAGAGTTCTTTGAACCCACACAGAAGAAAGGCAACACACACGTTGAGGACATTCTTCTCACACTATGCAAGACATAGCTATCATATTTCTATTCTGCATGTAGAAAGCTGACTCTCTTGCTCAGCCACCTTTATAGTCATTACACAAAAAGACATAGATCCTTTGTGACCCTCCTATATTGAGTTCTTTACATTTTCTCTCCTCCTCTTCATCCTCCTCCCTTCTCTCCTCTCTATTCTTCATCCCTCTCTCTATTTCTATTTTGTTTTTTTGTTTGTTTGGGGTGTGTGTGTGTGTGTGTGTGTGTGTGTGTGTGTGTGTGTGTTGTCTTGGCAAAGGGGAAAAGAAGAAGAAATAAATAGAAAAAAATCCAGGCTGTAGTCCACCCTCCTCGTAGACACTTACTCATTAGAAGGGGCTGCTCTGGAATTCATGCAAAGAACCTGATTGAACGATACCTCCTGTACTTTCATTTGATATTCTACCAACAAGTATTTAAACCATACGTTCTGCCATTAGCATGCATGCTTCTTACACAGATAGCAATGGAGTACATTTTGATTGCAAGGAAATCTTTTGATGACGTTAGGACAATATGGTGGAAACCATGAAAAGCAAGTATCAGAAGCAAGAGGCAAACCTTGAGATTGCTATGTTGCTCAGTGTTGCCTACAACTCATAATCCTGCTTCTGCCTCCCAAGAGCTGGCACCACACCTAGGTTCTCTCTATGATTTAGCAAAATGAACAACCCATTGTTATAATGTCAACTAAATTCATTGTTTCTTTATTCTTCAGGTCATAATTTATTTTCTATAAAACTAACTTGAAAGATCTTTAAAACTACAATGGAAGCCCCAGATCTTGCTAACTGGGCTTCCCCAGTTGTAAGGAAATCCAACCCCTAACTCTTTGATCTGTCTGTCTATTTATTCCAGACTTCTGACTCCAAGAATCCTTAAGTGGTCTTTCCTTTCTCAGATGGCAAACTCCGTCATGCCTCATAATTGAGTGGGCACTCGATAAATGAATGCTATAGTGCTCTGCAAAATAATACACTTCCTATTGGCAGCGAATCCAAGAGAAACTTCCTTAGAAGAAAGGACTGTCAGTTACCACTTAACAAGCCCGAGTTGGCTCCCATAGAAAGAGCAAGCAGAATAATAGCAACTCGCTCCCCAACAGCAGCCACATGGCTATCTGGTTGCTGCCTCCAGTCACCTGGCATGCTGCTGGTCACACAGAAGGAGCTCAACAAGTCCTTGTTGTCAGATCGATTCAGAAAGGCATGGGACTGGTGATATGTAATCCGTCACCTGATAGGTGGGCGCCAGCTGGGTTTCTCACAGGCTGCCTGTGCCAGTTTTTGACCTCCTGTGGTCTTTGGCTCTCTTACAGCTGACAAATTTAGCTGAGTGTGAGATGCCAGGCCAGAAGCAGGATGCCCAAAGCAAGGACTGGAAGGCTCTTCTGGAACTCTGGTGGGAGATTTGCTTTTGCAAGACCCTCATCCTCTCTTTGGATGATATTGCCTTCAAACTTTATCCCAAGATGTCCTCTATAACAAAAATACTTCAGGCCAGAGTTTCAGACTGGACAGGAGGGATTCAGGATTGGACCATATGGACTTAGCTGGGAAGCCTGAAGCTGCTGATGGGGAGACCCTGTTTATAATTACTGCTATTCTTAAGGAGGGCATCGGTGTTGATGTTCCCAGAAACCAGCCAAAAGGGATAGTGTCCAGTGAGGGTCAAAAACTATTGCTGTATATTTTTGCAAGGTCTGTTATCACTTTCACACCATCATAACAACAAACATTACTATTATTGCCAATCAGAACTTTTCTATTGATCACCTGTTATATGCTAGACACTATTACGAGTAATTGTTTAAATCTGATTAATCCTTGTAAGAAGAGGGTAGGTTTGCTAACCCACTTTCAGATTTGGGGAAAAACTGATGTAAAAGAGAGTTTAAATAATTGGCTAAGTTTCACAACTAGTTAGCATTAGAGTCAGGCTTTGAATCCCCAAAAGCCTACTTCCACCCTCCTGTTCTTATAACTACTGACTTACACTACCTCTCTGTATCCATTCAGAGCCAATGACTTTCAGGTACCTAGTGTGTGGCCTCCAGATCCTGTGCAAAGAAAATCACCTTCTTGGTCGTATTTACAAATATGCATATCAGCTCTCATCAGCTCTTGGCCATAAATCTTTAATGGTATACTAGACACTCTGAATAAATAAAGGAAGTACCCATCCCTTCCTCAATTATATTCATCCGTTTCTCTGGTATCTCCTCTCAATTTAAATTAACCTATTTTCCTACAGCTCCAAACTACCTTCTATTCCTAAATCAAAACAGTTTTCAGATCTGGCCTCCCTTTTACTCCCTAGATAAGCCACTTGTGTTCAGTATTTGAACTCCAGTAAATATATTTTTAAAACAATAAAGATATTTGGATAACATCTTTCCAGAGAGCTTGGGAGGAGGCAAGTCTGTTCTTCACAGAGCACTAGCTGTGGTGTCACACAAACCATGCACATAACCAAGTAAGGAAACATCAGGTATATCATTGCTGCCCATGTGCGAATCTTGTACAAGCTGACAAAATGGAATTACCGTGATGAAACCACATACATGTTGGCGCAATGACAAAAATGGTTCTGGCCTTAACCTACTTACCACATTAGTTAAAAGTAAACATCTGTCTAATCAAGAGAAAGCCCAAAACTAAGTTCTTTAGCCTCTGCACAACTCAAGCAGCTTGGAGCATGTGCCTAGGGCTTAAGCCTTGAAGAAGGTACCCTGAGAATGCCTTGGACTAACTGGTTGAGGACTTGAACCAGCCACGTAGTTGAGGGAGGAAGTTCTGCAGGTAGGTTCAGGAGTGATTCTCAAAGCACACTTCCTGACCAACATCATCAGTATCCCCTTGAAATATGTTAAAAACTCAGAATCTTCAGCAGCACCCTGGACCTGTTCAAGCACAAACTCTTGGGGTGGAACCTGGTACACTATTGAAATTGGCATTTCAAGTGACTCTGATAGAATTTGAAATGTGTAACACATTAGTATAAACCATCAGGCCCTGACCACGCATCCTAGAGAGAAGGTAAACCCTTTGGGTTTCACTGGCTTCTCACACAATTAAAAAAGGATAGCAGGGGAAGCCTAGATGTGAGCATCAGAATATATCAGGAAGGGTCAGCTCTGTTCACTTCTGACTTGCTGAGGCTTCGGTGATCAGCAGGACAATTAGCCAATTGGTCTGAAGATGACTTCTGAGTCCTATATGTATGTACTCATCTAAAAGCTTTGAAGAGAGAGAGATGACAGGAGAGCATGAACTTTCGAGTTTTCTGTAGGCTCTGTCCTGATTTCAGAGAAATTGGATATATAAATTTACATAGTTTTCACAGGGAAAAAATTCCCACTTCTCAAACGATTACACACTGTAATTGTTCTCTTAAAAAAATAGTTTCTTTTATGTATATTTTAGATGTTAAGTAATTTGGGCTTTTTTTTTAGACTTTTATAGGTGTATACATTGAAATATGATAATCTCTCCCTTCCAGATCACTGGAATAGGGGTATACATACAGGTTTCTTTTAAGGGTCTATTATAACAGGATTTTGGAGGAAGAGGCCTGAGTCTCTGCACTGAGAGCAACAATTTTTCTTTCCGTTCTTTAATATACTCCATCACCACCAATGTCTCTAGGGTTTCTGTCTCTGAGGTCAGTCTAACCAACCTCACACCACTAGAGTGTCATCTCTCAAAAAGAAAATGATGGCAAACCTCTGATCAAATTCCATCTCCAAGCCTCTGTGTGCCTCATAGTAAACTCCGAAGCTTTAGGGTGAGTCCCCAAGCCATACCCATCCAGCCCCTGCCTCTTTCTTCAGCCCTGCTTCCCACTGCTCCATCCTTGGGCTCATTCTGAATTCTTCACACTGCCTTGAACACATGGGGCTTGTAATGATTTGTATATGTTTGGCCCAGGGAGTGGCACTATTAGGAAGTGTAGCCTTGTTGGAGTAGGTGTGGCCCTATTGGAGTAGGTGTGTCCTAGCTGCCTGGAAGGGAGTCTTCTCCTAGCAGCCTTCAGATGAAGATGCAGAACTCTCAGCTCCTCCTGCACCATGCCTGCCTGGATGCTGCCACGTTCCTGCCTTGATGATAATGAACTGAACCTCTGAACCTGTAAGCCAGCTCCAATTAAATGTTGTCCTTACAAGAGTTGCCTTGGCCATAGTGTCTGTTCACAGCAGCAAAATCCTAACTAAGACAGGGTTCTTATGTCTTGGTTTTCTCAACAATCTAAATCTTTCCTTCCCTCTTCCCAGTGTAGCAATTAAGTTAATAGCAGGTTTCATTGTGTACAAACTCTTGGTAGATTAAGCCAACATGGATTGCTTCCTCACTCTGTGTCACTGGTTGACAAGTCTTTCTCTATCAGGTCAAATGGTAAATACTTTAAGCTTTGTGAGTAACATGGCCTCTGATATGTGAGTATATGTATCCAAACCTTTAAAATGTATTTAAAAGCCTTCTTATTCACAGACATCATCAGAGATGTGTGTTCAGCTACTCATGCAGTCAATCAGAAACCTGGGCTAATGGCACAGTCACCTCTCGAATGCCTCCTGTTGCCAGGGAGACAAAAAGAGCCTCGCACAAGCAATTAAATGTCCGGGTCTAGAAGTGATGCCCTTGTAACTTCTGTCCCTTAATTAGTGAAAGCTAATCTCTTAACCCAGCCAATGATAAAGAGGCTGAGGCAGGCTGTGACTTACTGAGTGAAAAATGCTGACTGTATCAGCTCAAATCAATGTACCCTAGGAAGACTTGTTGTTGTTGTTGTTGTTGTTGTTGTTTTACATTCTCATCCTGCAACTAAGTCAGCTAGGTTTCCTCTGTAATCCTATTCATTCATTCATTCATTCGTTCATTCGTTCATTCATTCATTTGTTTGTTCATTCATTCATTCATCCTTGTGATGCTTCAGATGGAATGCACAACTTTGTGCATGCTAGGCAAGTAATCCACCACTGAGTATCAGCCCCAGCTCCAGCCTCAGCTGTGTATTCTACAGCATCTCAAACAACTTTGGATTACAGTGCCGTATATAAAACACTGCCATAATGTTCAACATGTCTCTCTTACCCTGACCAGCTCCCATGACCTCCTCAGCTAAGTATTTATCCATGGCAGTTGCCTTGCGTAGCATAGAGTCCAGCACTGTTCAGTGTGTGTTGTTTGGACATACTAACTCACTTGGTGGATTGTGGGAGTAAATAGTACTACGCACACAGTTACCCGAAGGCCTCTGTTTGTTTGCCCACGTTATCTACTGGTGATTAATTTATTCTTTTAGTTATCAGTTACTCTCTGTGTTAATCACATGCATGCCTTCTTTGTAACTTCTTTCAGCCAATAATGCATTGGTCTGAAAGGGAGCTGGTTCTTGAGGCTGCAGTAGATTTAGAGGATCACCTGGGTCATTTCTGTTTTCAGTTGATGGGTCAGAAGGCAGGCACAGAAAAGGGAGTGGTTTGTTTTTGTCGTTTGTAGTTGCATGGAGGCAGAATCGAAGGATAGACCAAAAAAGCCACCAAATTGAGTATAGAGCCATAATTCGGCTTACCAACAGTTTATTTCTGCTAGAAAGCATAATACATGTTTGCCAAAGATTTAAGTCTTACAGTATCATATCAATGTTTCCCTTGTAGTATACATTTCTCTCTCAAGTAAAACATTAAAAACAAGCACTTGACGTCTCGGTTAACTACTGAGCCTGTTCGTATTGACTTCACCTATGTCCCCCACCCATTTCACTAGCTGTAAAGTGACTATGAGCTTCTCAAGCCTCAGAGATAGGAAAGTTAGACCGTCCCCCTCAAACCTGGTCTATGGGCTGAATTCTAGCTGTGAGCACCCGCGCTGTAAAACGGTATGGACCGAGTTTGCCATGCAGTTTCCACCCAATCCTCTACCCTCCCATTATTCACAACAGCATCCACAGTGAGCCGCTTTGAAAGATCCCATCTGCCTGTGCGCTTATCAATCACAATGAGGCTAAATTACACGGACCAAAGTGTGTCTTGGCTGAGAATTACCCCAGGGTCTCCTGGGTACAGGAAGTTTCCCAAATAAACAGGGGAACTAAGGCAAGGACATTACAATGCCAGAAGCTAGGACGTGGAATCTGATATCTGTCAACCTTGATTCACTCGAGGTACAGAAACTTATAAAACAGAAGTGTACACACCACATTAACAGGTGAAATAATTCGGTGCATCCCTCTACTTTGCTTAGACCAGAGCAAAGAAAACATCTCAACCAGGCCGATGTGTTCAAGAAAACTGAAGTACACTAAGATCAAATCATAGTTTTAGGTCCTGTCTGGCACCCACTTCCCCCCAACCTATCCTTTCTGGGAGGGTTGACTTTACTTCCTTCTTTCCCCCCACAACGCTTATAATTGAACGTTACAAACTATACCGAGAATAAATCTACCGGGGTCCCCTTCCTCCAACCAAAAAAAGGTTAAGCTTTTAATTACAGGCCCTCAAACTATCATTTTGTGCAATTAGCAATTAACTATAATCGTTGATGAGAGAATGCAGAGAGCTGCGCTGGCAATTTCCCTCCTCCCCATCCCAGACTTGGTTATTTTAGTCTTCTTCTATTACAGAGGACAAGCCACAACCGCGGGAGCGCTCTTGTTCTTTCTCTCTCTCCTTTCACACACTCTTACTTAAAGCCACATTTATTTTTTTTTTTTTTTTACAAAATGGCATCTCAGCTTGCCATGGAGATGGGACTCCGAACCCTACAGCAGAACAGCAGAGCGTTCGCATCCCTCCTCTTCATCACTTTCAGGTTGGAAAGAAGAGTCCCCCGGAAGATGCTACCTACCGACCTCACAACATCAACCCTTCCAAGGGGCTCAGGAGAGGGAGAAAAAGGGTTTCTCGCTGCCCCCAGACCCCTCAATTGCCAGCCCCATCAAGCCCGGAGGCGGTGGCAACAGCAGTAATAGTTGCATCAGCGCTCTTAGCCAGGGCGCCAGGAGGGTACAGTAGCGACTGTAGGGAGCTAGGGAGCGCACAGCTACTGCGGCCGGCCGCAGGTTCCCTGGATCAGGAAATTAGGACAGGCACCCGGGATTGGAGGTGAGGACAGTGCGCGAGCCAACCAGCAGCCGCCCCGGGTCCCCCGTGAGCCCCGGGCCGACGCGCGGAGCAGCCGAGCCCCTGGAGCCGTCCGGATGGCGGCGGCGACAGCCCCAGCCCCAGCCACTCACGCACGCACGCTGCCACTTGCCCCCGCACCCTCCTCACTGCGCGCGGGAGAGCGGTGCGTGCCCGAGCTGCTGGGCTGAGCTCCCCCGCTGGGGTTCCCGAGCCGCTCGGCCGCGCTCCTGCCGCCGCCCGGGTGGGTGCCCCCAGACCGCTCACTTGAGCTGTCCCCGGTGGCGAACGAGCTCCCCGCCCCCTCCTCCCGCTCCGTTCCCTCCCCTCTCCCTCCCCTTCTCTGCAACGCCTGCATTATTTTCCGCCCGCAGGGTCCGCGCGCACACCGCGGCCGCAGCGGGGGAGGTGACCCGGTGGGTGGGTGGGTGGATGGGTGGATGGGTGGATGGCTGGCGGGGAGTAGAGCGTGCAAGTTGCAGAGAAGGGGTGCCAGCTCCTTGCGTGCTCTCCGTGCTCCCGGCTCCTCACTCCTTCCCCCTCCTCCTCGCCTCCTCCCTCCCCGCCCCCACCTCCTTCCTCCTCTCCGAAGGGCTGGTAACTTGTTGTGCGGAGCGAACGGCGACAACGACGGCGCGACGGAGGCACCATCCGGGCGGGCAGCATGGGCACGTCCGCGCGCTGGGCGCTGTGGCTGCTGCTCGCGCTGTGCTGGGCGCCCCGGGACAGCGGCGCCACTGCAAGCGGTGAGTGGGGACGCGCCCCTCCGCACTCGGCCCGAAACAAGCCGGGGCGTCCGCGATCGCTGCGTTTTGGGGGACCCCGGGGCTCCTCTTGCCCATCCCCTCCTAGCAGGAGCCTCTCCGCGCTCCTCTCCTGCCTCCCCTCCCCACCCGGGTGGCGCCTCTGAGCTGTCAGAGCCGAGGTTACTGGGAGCCAGGCCCGGGGGACGGTGGGGTTTAGGGTGTCCTAAAGCGTCCCTTGAACTTGTTGTCATTCTTCTGTGTCCCCCTTTCTTTCAGAACCTCTGTTTTACATGGCTTTCACCCCCCCATTGACAAGGGTTAGGGGATGTTGTCTTTGGAGCTACTGAACAATGGTTCTGCCTCCTCTGCCAGGCGGGCTGTTAGGATCGTGGCAGAGCACGGGGCCTGGAAGCCTGGGTGCGCCCCTCAGACTTAAGCAGGGTTGAGAGCGCACAGTGGGTGAAGGTGGGCGTCTCCGAGGACCCCGGGCGCCAGGTGCCGGCCGAGCCTGGAGTCCTCGCGCCGCCGTGAGCAGGCGCACGTTCGGTGGGCGGCAGCCTGGAGGCCGAGCCATGACAAGTACGCAGCCTGCGCCCGGGACTGCGACTCCCCAGGCGCCGGGCCGTCTCTCAGGCTCCAAGTGTGGCTTTCAACTGAACTGTCCTCCGAGTGCTTTTCTTTCTCCCTTCCCCGGGGATTCCGCAGTTACTGCAGCGTTTAAAACCCTCTGGGGTCTCTGAGATAACTGAACGGGGGAGGGGAGTGGGATCAAGACTTAATCAGGTTACTTTGCCGAGCCTCATCCTGGGCAACACTTGTCCCCAGAGAAACTGAGTCCCAGTGTAGTGACTGTAATTAGCCTTTATTCTACACAATAAGACCCGAAGGTGTGGTGCTATAGCTGGAGTTGACCGGAGCTTGGTGAGGGCGGGGGTGACTACTGTCGAGTCCCCGGGGGTCGGCACACTGGCTTCAGAGCCCTGTGTGCTTTCAGCACCCCATCTTGAGTCACACAACTTTCCAGAGCAGTTGATAAGACGCCTTCCTAACAAGGTTCGGTCTTATCCTTGGCGGGCCACTGAAGAGGTCGTAGAGGTCTTAAGAGGTGACACCAAAGTGCTTGCTTGCCAACCAGCTCTAGGTAATTAGGGCAGAACGCTGTCCCAGCTCTAAATAGTCCACAATCCCCATCTCCTGTCGCGTCGCCGGGTAGCTTAGAAGGCTCGCCTGCGTGCGGTCACGTGTGTCCTGGAGTGAGAGCGAACTTTCAAGTGTGTGGTCAAGCAGTCTGTCGAGCTATGCTGGGGTGTTTAAGTCTCCCAGCGCCCCTGGGCCTTTGGTTCCGCTGTCCGGAGCGTGAGAAGCTGGGCAGGGCTTTTCTGCCCCATGCGATTGGCTGGTAGCTGGATTGCGTTTAGCTTGGTCACGTGTCTACGCGGAGTTAATTGAGCTGCCCCAGCTGGGTTACCTTTAAGATCAGCCAGGCTCACAGGGGCCTTTCCCTCTGGCGCTTTCTCCAGCTGCACTCTGAAAAGGGTCCTTGTAGAGTCACGCTAAAATCCTACGTGTGACAAACCTATGTGCCCAGAGAAGCCCTGCTTAACAGAACATTTCAGGCGCTGACATTAATCATTAATGGATGAGTAATGTTAACTTATTAAACCATCTCTCAAAAGAGTGACTTGACTCGCGTTATATATTTTGTAATATTTCAAAACATGAATGTATAAAATCCATTACTGACTGTGATCTAGGGAGGTGGGAGAAAGGAGTCGCTTAAGCTGCAGAACCTTTTCTATTCTTGGGATGTTTAAAGTGCTAACTTTCTATCAGGTGCTGTTTTTTTTTTTTATGGAATGGTAGGAAAGTACCCAGACTGCTGCAAAGAGCTAGTCAAACATCAGAAGTTGTTCAGCCGGGATCAGGAAAGTGGGGATAACCTTGGTTCCTCCTTTACTGCAAGTGGGATATGGTGGTGCTGCAAATAGTGGAAGAGAGAACCAGGTACAAACCTAACTAGTCAAGAGTGGGAGAAGCAGTTCCTTCTGAGCTATAGCAAACTTGGAGTTGGTTAAAGCACGTATTGTCGTAAGTTCAAAGTCTCAAAACATGCGGACTGATTTTTCTACCCCAGAACCTCTATGCTTACTCTTTCTCTCCAACCCTTCCCTCTGTCCCACCCCACAATACACACACACACACACACACACACACACACACACACAGAGAGAGAGAGAGAGAGAGAGAGAGAGAGAGAGAGAGAGAGAGAGAGCTCCAAACTACCTGACACAGCACAGGGCAGGCATGTGTGCACAGAGTTTCTGTAACTGAAGTGAGGCTAACAAGGGACATTAACAAAGGAGACATCACAAGGGTGGAAGGTAGGATACATATGGGCTCTGGGACTCTTCCCTCCAGCCTAGTATAGATTAAGATGTGGTGTGTTGCACAGTCTTCAAAGCCAGTGTTCTGCAAGAGCTCTCCCCATCTGACCAGTGACTGTTACTTCTCTTATCCTGGGATTGAGCAATACCAGAGTACCTGCAGGTAGGAATCTGAGAGACCAGGAGAAATAATTCCTGGCTTACCAGAGCACAAGAGAAGGTAGAGACCATAGCAGTCCATGTAGATGAAGGAAGGCTCTCTTTTTAAAAAGAGTCACGATCCAAGCTTCACGGGCAGCACATTTCCTAAAGCCTGAAACAGCTTTTTCCCAGGTTCGTCCTCTTACCAGTAACTCTAGTGCTGGGTTATTTCAACTCAACTCTTTACTTTTAATGCTTGAGTCTCCAGAGGCCTACACTGTGTATATGAAGTCCAACTTCAGTAGAGCTGGCATATGGTAAGACTTCGGGCCAACTCACTGCATTTGCGAACACTATGTAGTCCTTGTAAAGGGGTCTTTCTTCATCTTCTAAACAGTGGCAAAACTGATCATCACAGTTCTGCTTTCTAAAAGATAAATAACTACAGTCAGAACTTCACTGCGGTACTTTTTGTGAAGGTTCTGGAAGAGCTGAAGAGCTGTTGTGGCCCCTTTCTGTTCCCTAGACAAAGCCAGAACAGTAAAACACGTGTCTTAAAGATCAAGAGCACAGGTAGGGCCCCAGGCACATGGCTTCCGGCTGAGATTCCCAAACCCTGCCATTTACCAAGTAGCATAGAAAGGGAAAACATATAGTAAATAATTTCTAGTCTCTCACAGAGTGTTAAGTGGTTCTCAGTGGAGATAAGATGGAGATGGGGTAGGTCCCATTTCAGCCTCTGCCTCTGTTCCTGGTCCTGGGTGGTTTGACTTGACTGTGCTTTGGAAAGTCACTCATAGGTGCTAGCCTGTGAGACATTACGCACATCACAGAGCCAAAACAGGCCTGAAATGATGCTTGCCACATATAGACCTGGCTTACAAGGGACAGTCTGGCAGCTAAGGCAGCTGCCCTTCATATGGCAGGTGATAGGGCCGTCTAACTTGAGATAATCTCAAGAGATAACCACCCAGGATGATTGCCCCCAGACCACAGCCAGCAGATGGCTTTCAAGAAAAATAGAAGCCCTTCTTTGGAGGTTATGAGTGTAATGTACTTATTAAAAAGGAAGAATCCTAGACTGTTTCCCCTCCTAGCTGAGGAGGGGATAATCTGAGGACTAGTAGCTTTTTCTGAAGTCCCCAAGGCATGCTATAACCCAGTTTTTGGAGAACCTGATTTTGTAAGTGAAAACTGGCTCCATTTTACTCCATTTGTTTTTTAATACGACTCCGTATTTCTCTGCTTAGCTCCAGGGATGGTTTGCAATCACGGCCCTAGACATGGTTAGTTCCAACTAGTTAGACATGCTAGCTGTGGTATAGCTACGTGAGAAAGCACCTTAAACTGGACCTACTTTGCTTTCGGGTGGAGAGAGAACCCTGGATGATTTGGGCCTGTTAGTCATTTTTATGCTGTAAATTAGAGATGTAAGAGAGAAACCACTCCGTGGAGTAAGAGTAAGCATAGAGATCTTCCAGCAATGTTTCCGTGTTTGTGCAAGGGGCCTTTCATCAGCTTCGTGTGGTGGAGATTCTCAGCTTTGTAAGGTAGAGAAGCACCGTGTATGGGGGAGAGGGTATGCCTGAGCCACCACTTAAGAAGTACATTTAGGACAAGAAACTACAACTTGGAAGGGTCAGGCACTCACTAGAATGGCCAATTCTGCCACCAACTTGGGGCATCTGGGTTGGCAATTGGCCAGTAGTCTTTGGGTGCCCCACAACAGTCTTGCCATGGGGGTGAGGGGGGTGGGGAGATGTGCAGTTTGCCAGAAAGTGATGATTGATATTCAAGAGTTTGTATGTTATAACCACATTTCCTGCAAAGAATTTAGTGTGTGCTGCCCTAGTCTCCATACCTGCCTCTGAACTTGAATTTTCCTAAGAATGCTTTCTTAAGAACTAAGTTATTAACTGGCAGGGAGGTTACCAGGCAGGTTGTAAAATCCCTGTTGACTTTATCATGTTAAAATCTAAGTTGCTGATGAACTTGAAGCCAGTCTCCCTTTATACATCTGCTCAAGACCACTTGATATCAGGTCAGCACAGAAGCCAGAAAGCCGGCCTCCTGGTGCCATGTTTTTATAGAAAGTCAAACCAGGAAATTCAAGATCTAAAAAGAGGTGAGCATAGGAGCCGTGAGTGGAGTGAGCAGAGTTGGTGCTTCTTAATCATGAAAGCCACCGCCATCAGCTGAAGACGTCCTGTGGGCTCCCACAGGCTGCTTTCATCAGAGCTCAGAGTGTTTCCTTGAAATCACCAGCAACTTAGACTTTAATATGCCAAAGCCAGAAGGGATTTTATCTCTGCCAAATGGCCCCATGAAGATGAGGATGCAAACAGCAGTAGTGGCTTTGGCCAGCATCCCCAAAGAGCAGTAGTGTATCAAAAGTAAGACTTGGTTCTTGGTTCTGACACACCAACTTCCTGATCTTCCCAGATCTTCCATGTGTTTTAGAATCTCTCTCATGTGGAAATGTGGCTGACACACTCGTTATGGCAGACAGGTGTGCAACATGTCTTGTTTTTTTTTTTGTTTGTTTGTTTGTTTTTTTAATAAGTTGCCACACAGATGAGATGAAAGTATTCTCATGGGTATAGAAAGCAGGTACCTTTATAACTTTATATTTTCAAAGGATTCTACCAGGCAAAACTTCATTTAGCAGGTCACACTTCACTTCAAACTTAGAAAAGTTGAGAAAATATTTTGACAAAAGTCTATAATGCAGAACAGCTTTACAGGTTAAGTCATTAACCAACTAATACATTCGTGGTTATCGGCTAGGACTTAGCAAATCTTTGAATGCTGGGTGATAAATCCTCAGTGCACTAGCTCTGGGAAAGGTATGAAAACTTTTGGGAAATAAGCCAGATCTCCCCTGGTTCTGGGGAAAGAATTTAAAGACCCAGAGGGGTACAGAGAGCCTCCATGAAGAAGTGCTATCTGAACCTGCCCCTGGTGGGGAAGAGGATGGAATCAGATGGACAAACGTAACCAAAACATCAGTGAGAGTGGTTGAAGGCGGGGGAATAAGGGAAGCCCCTTAGAGCTGTTAACTCAGCTGTTGTAGCCAGAGCAGATGGTGGGTGATGACTGAGAGGAAGAAGTCAGGGGAAGCTGGTAGGGAACTGAGACTCAATTCTGGAGTCAGTGGGAAGCCAGGAAATGATCTTATCCTGGGCCCTTCTGGGTATTCTAAGTGGCTTAAATCACTCCCTTAATTTGGATAGAGAGTGCAACAGCCTGGAGGCAAAGGGAAGGGCAACTTAAATTTAGACCGAGTGAGAAATGAGGGGTTAGCCATGGCCAGGATTTGATGGCTCAATGCTAGGAGAGAAGGATCCTGGCTCCCTCTGGGCTACTGAGTTAGAGTAACTGGCAAGCCAACTGAGGACAAGACTCAAAGAGAAGGGGGTGGGGGTTGGGTAAAACTGCTTTACATTATATGTCTGGTGAGCCATCCAGATGAATGTTACCTATGTAATGTGCCCAGAAGCTGTATTTGGGATATCATCAGCATGTCTGTTATAAGACATTATCTCCTTTATCTCCTATCTGAACCTAGTGACACACATGAGCCTTATGGGGGATTAACAGTAGATTCAGTATTCGATTTCAAGTACAACCTTGAAGACCAAATCTCTTCCATGATATGCTGTCTCTGTAACTTCTTGGTCTTCATGCTGATGCCTCTTGGGCTATTTTCCATCCCCAGGCAGATAAGGTACAGAGACTTTACAATGACTTGGTCAATGTACACTAATCAAGAAAATCAAGAGACTTAGTCCCTCTAGGAAAAGCTACTAGGGGGATTCTAGCAGTATATTTAAAAGGCTACGATGGGAATAGGAAACTGGATCCTATCTCAACCATGAAGCTATGCTGCGGAGTGTCCTTCTTGAGAAGGAAAACTACTTCATTCTTGATGGATTTAAGCAGATTGTACTAGGCAAATTCTAAGCCAATGAAAGATTCTAGAACTATGCAGTCCTAAGTGGTTTTCTGTCATTTGCATGCTTGCTAGGTAGCATGGGATTTAGAGCCAAAGTACCTGAGTTCAGATCTTAGGTCATCCCAGGGTAATCTTGGGCAAATCACCATATTTTTCTTTTCCAAACTGTGAGGAGGGAAAGGGGAAGGGTCACATAGAACTAACAAGTGAAGACATGAGAACTCTTAAAGCAGCCTCTGGCCAACAATCAAAAGCATTTGGTTGTATCTAGGATTCTAAGATAATTCCTATCAGGTGTAAAGGGAACAACTTTGACAACTGAACTGTGAAATTCAATAGTCTGCATCTCAGGGCCTCCTTCCTGGGCACCTTGCTGTAGAACTTGCTGCTGATAGCCTCTCATTCCTGTGGGAAAACTTTTTTTTTTTTTTTGCTGACTCAGAAATCTGCTTGTCCTAAAAGGAGTTTTAGCCTATGAATAGGATTGGCATTAAATTAGCAAGCAGTAGAGAAGAAGTCAACTAAAAATAAATGCCCTTGGTGGCCCTAGAAGTGCCAAAGGAAAGGACTGGAGATAGCACCCTTCCCACGTCAGCCGGTACAGTGAATGCTGGGCCTGGCAGAGTGTGGCCATAGGAGACCCCTAGAGATTCACATTTGCTGAACCTAATACTCTGATATCTGGAATACTCAATATTCCAGACATTCAAGCAAGAGGACTCCTGCCAATGTTACTCAAAGCCTAAGGGGAAATCTGTGGCCCATCTTGAAAGCCAGCTAGGCTATTCACTGTAAGGCCTACACAGTGCTTTACTGAAGCTCACATGCTGATTTTCGATGTTAACTCTTGAAGAACCAAACAGAGAGTGGCAAGCTGATTTCTCTGTACACTCAACTCCTACATCTCCCAAGACCGTAAACGGTTGATTATGGGTTGCAGTGAGTGAGTGTTAAGTGTTTAGGTGAGCAAACTTCCTGGGACATGGATACCTTCTGAAGCCTGGTGCCACCTATACAAGTGACAACAGAAGCATTTTGGGGGATGTATCTATTAAGAACTCTAATAGCCATGTGAGTGGGTAGACACAGACAAACTCAAATCTCCAGGCTCAAAAAGACAAAGGTATTCCTGCTCAATAAGCTAGAAGGAAACTTAGAAAGGCTCACGGAAGAGGAGCCTTTTCATATTCCTAAACTAATACCAAGAGAGTCTTGGTCATTTGTAATGGAGGTAGAGCTCTAGGCCCCATGCCTCTGCACTCTAGCCCACCCCTACCACCATTCCTTTAGCCTCAAGCTATTTTCTGAGAACATCACAGCTTTAAAGAACCCACTGGAAACTATATTTTACTTCCAGCTACCCACCTTTCATAACAGACAGATGCAAGAGTACAGAGTCCCTAGCATTTCCACTCCCAAGATTATTTCTGGTGTACCATGTCTTTAGCTCAGCTTAACAATTAAAAGAAACCCGGTGGTGGACAATTTCATGCCAGTCTGTTCCCTCTATGTACGGTAAGAGTGAACTTGACATTTAACGTTCGTGGATGAAAATAGACTACAGGTCTACAACCCTATAATCCCCAAAGCTTTGAGAACCAAAAGCTTCTTAATACAGGTGGTGCTTTCGGTTCTGGACCTCCAGGCAGCAGTAGTCTCAGCGGAACATCCAAATGGGAAGGTAGAATCTTTTGGGGACCTGCAGAGAAAATCTGTAGTGTCCCAGGAGGGTGTCTGAGGTCTCTGTGTTCAATTTAGTGGCTCAGCTCTCCCTGCTGTGCATGGACAGAGAAGTAAACAGAAACAGGGAGCACTTTTTACCAAACAGCAGCCTCTTAAAGTGCTCAGGGAGCTGGAAATCTGAGAGGCACAGCCATGAAGCCCAGCTTCATTGATTCTCTTTAGAGGACCTTTCATCAAGCCAGCTGGCTTCCCAGCCATCCTTTTCTCCATCATCTTTCAGATAAGCAGGAATGCTTTGGTAACTGCTGCCTTCCTTGTACCTTCTTCCCCTTCAATAAAGAGTATCATGTGTGTCATGGTAACATACAACTTTCTGATAAGCAAGCAGAAGCCTTGGCGACATGGACACATGTTAGGAAAGAAAAGCTAGACATTAGATCCCTTTCTGCTTTAGGATATTGGAACAGATGAAAATGCTATGTCTGTTATAACTCTGCTTTGAGCCAAAACCTCCAGGGATTTTAACATAACCATTACTGTTGATAGCGTGTGTATTACAACTGGATCCAGAGTCCAGAACGACTAGGGACTGTATATTAGCTTTATCATGTTATATGTTAGACTTTTAGCTCCAAGACAGCTTGAGGGTCTACAGAATCCATCACACAAGCCTCATTTTTTGAGGCTGTCCACTCCCACAAGCCTAATCCTGGGCTAAGAAATATTTTTGCTTCCAAGTCTCTCTCGAAGTCTGATGGCATGGTTATCATGCACACTATGTAGATTTCAATGTTAATGTTTTGGCTCATTTTTCACTTGCTCTTCAGAATGAAAACCCTGGATGTCACTCTTCACCTTCACTGTATCCTAACAGCAGGGAGCTATCCTTTCTATTCGATTCTATATTCTCTAAGTGTAAATCCCTTTTTTTCAAACAAAGTCCTCTGAGTGGATTCCTCCCATTTCCATAGTCCTCAAAGGTGAAAGGTTATAGAGCTGTAGCAAATGGCCCCAGGAACATAGACCTCCAGCTCTGAGAATATGCAGAGCATCCCAAGAATATAGTGGCAGGAGGAGGAAGAGCAGGTGGGAGAGAGCTAGGAGGCAGCTACCTCCCACCAGGTACCTCACACTTGGCTTCTCAGTTTTAAAACAAACAACTGATGCTCGCCTCTCGTTCCCTTTGTAATTCCCTAGTATTTTTTATTTGATGAAATATTTGTAGAACAAATAAACATTATGAAACAGTGGTAGAAAATATCATCGAGTTATATTGCTCGGTAGCCAGGTTCTAGCTGGCTAAACATTTAAGACCAGAAAGATCCATATAGTTTTAAAAAGCAATATACATAGCACCCAGAAGGTAGCCACACCCTGGTGTTAATCTTGTCTTGGGACAAATTTTAATCTCTTGGGGAGTTAGCCACAACGTGCAGAATTCTCCCCAACAGCAGGGCGGAGTTGACACCAGGGAGACCAACTCAGCATTGTGTGTTTCACACAAGTGTTCCAGTCTGTGCTTGCCTCTGCCCTCTCTGTTTCTATGCCAGCATGCCCCAGCTGCAAGTACTGAGAGGTGGCAGGAAATCTAAAGGCTTTCTGCTTGGAACCACCCTCCCCCAGCAAATCTGCATGCACTGTGGGACGCATGCTGTGTTTTGCAAGTCTAGGCAGTGTATTTAAGAGAGGCCTTTAAGGGACAAGAGCTGCACCTTTTATCGCAATGCAATCTGGTCTTGCAGAAGGATAGGAGTGTTAATGATTAAAGCATATAACTGTTCTGGCCATGGAGTACCACCATGAAAATCTTAGTTCACACCTCTCTAAAGGGCGTGTCCATACTGAGCCAAAGTCATTGAGCTCAGGCAATCAGAATCAGATCTGTGGCTCTAGGAGGTTGCTCTCCTTTTCGTTCTTCCTCGAGTTAGACATGGCACCACACCGTCTCCTAACCATGCTTTCTTGATGCTTTTGACTTGGTTTTGGAGCTGGTTTGTATAAGCATATTGTTTTTCCAAAGGAGGCCTCAGTTTTAAAGACACACAACCATTATCAATCATTGTTTCTGCTTGCCATCTCACAAGTTGTTTGCTTTTTGCTGGTGATAGCAGAGTCACTCTTGAGTAAAGCTATGGTTGTGCCCAGGAAATGCTATTAAAGGATTAGGGTGGTCTGCATGTTGTTGGCCACACACATACAGTTTACGCAAAGAAGAGTCTAGAGGCCATGTGATGGCCCCTTGTGTCTCTGACCTAGCTAGGTTCGTTATCCTGATCTGATTCCATTGGCCCAAGATCACTACTCCAGCCACCATGTCCAATAGTTTTAGATACAAAAAAGGACTTTAATTGCATTTATTTACTCATGTTTGTGTGTACACAAGTGCCATAGCATAGGTGGGAGGTCAGAGGGCAACTTACAGGAAGCAGATCCCTCCAACCCTGTAGGAATAAAACTGATGTCTCAATCCTGGTAGCAAGTGCCATTTCCTATTTGAGCCATCTCACCTCTGGATCCTGGAAGCAAAAACGAAAGAGAAGGAAAAGGAACTCCCTGTTCTTTTAGAGAGATAGCTATGTATCCCATAATGATAGAGATAAGCCCTACACTCTACAATTTATTTGGGAATTCACTATTCATTTACTTAAACACACAGCAGTGGTTGTCTTAGTTACTGTCCTATGGGTGTGATGAGACACCACGTGCAAAGTGAAGTTCAAGGTCTAAGACATTACTGTCACTTCAGAAACACTGTATTCTTAGTGGGCCTTTGATTTAGAAAAAGTTTATAAAAATGTTTGTTTTCAATAATGAGTATTTCTTTTTTTTTTCTTTTTTAAACCTTAAAAAAAATGTTTGTTCAGGCTGCACAGCATTGGTGTGAAGGTTGGGAGACAAAGTTCAGGAGTCATTTCATTCCACCATAGGTTCCAGAGCTTGACTCCAAGTGATGAGACTTGGAAAGCAAGTGCCTTTACCCACTCAGCCATCTACCTCACAGGCCCACCTTAAAAAAAAAAAAAAGACTCTGATAACGGCTTAAAACAATGGTACACAGCTATGCAAACATATTTTCTTTATATGCTCATTCTATAAGCTTTTCTGTATTTATCTTTTTGTGTTTCAAACTTTTCCTGAGAGCTAACACATGGTCATACACCTTCTCCTCAGCCTATTGAGGGTCAGGCCTGTTAGTATCTCATGCTGTGTGTTTGAAGCTATCCTCTACAACAGTAAGTCCTATGCTCTCTCCTGAAGGAGGCAATGGGAGCTCTCTCTAGCACAGGTTTTTCCTTCCCTCATACTTTTTTAGAAATAAGCCCATGGTGTTTTGTATCTTCTTTTCAACCAGACAATTCTCTGTGAACATAACTTGCTGTCAGTGAGCACATTTAGATGTTGGGTGTCCATGTTTGCTGATACATTCCCAAGTTATTTGAAGTCTGTAATCTTCTAACCCTTACATTTTCTCAGACGTGGTTTCTTCTGAAGTTTTCTTTTGCTAGTTCTTCAGCTGGGTGTTCTCTAGACACTGAGAATTATGTTGCTCCTGCTCCATTGCAATGTCATGGTTACCATTGGAGACGAGATACATGTTGACATTTTAGCCAAAATTGCCACTGGCCAGCATGGGTCTGGATTTCTTAGAAGCTACATAATTCCTCTCTGTATTCGACAAGTTGGAACCTGGTATCACAGCTGTGGCTCACTGGGAGAAAGGCTGGAACTCTAATGTTCAGTTTTAGTTTGTTTCCCAGTAAAGGAGTCTGCAACTGTTGTCCACTGCTCCCAAAACCATCCAAGGCTGGCCCCTAGAAAGTTCCAGCTTGCTGAGTCTGCAGCTGTCCCTATCCATTGGCTTTGGGGAACTTGTATCTCTAAGTTACTGTCTATGCATGCATTGATCAATGTCCCTTCCTCCTCCTAGGGAAGAAAGCCAAATGTGATAGCTCCCAATTCCAGTGCACAAATGGCCGCTGCATTACCCTGTTGTGGAAATGTGATGGAGATGAAGACTGTGCGGATGGCAGCGATGAGAAGAATTGCGGTAAGAAAAGACTTGGGTGGTCGTGTTTGTTACCAAGCTTCAGTTCTAGATTGGACTTATGTATTTGATTGAAATGAGCCCATGTTCTTTTAGTTTCTGCAAATATATTGAGATCCTATAAGTAAAACTCACTAAAGTATTGCTAGAGTCCAGTGAGTCTAGGCTGATCTAGAGGAATATAATTGAATATTTGACATGAGGTAATCAACTTGAATATGGAATGTTGACTACCAAGTGGGATTTCTTTCAAATGACGATATATGATTTATTTTACCTCAGACAAATCTGCTGTGGGAAGCTGGAAAAGGAAAGAGAGGACCAGACATAGAAGCAGGCAGAAGACTATATAAAATAACTTTATATAGAATTATGTCTCAGAAGATGGTTTCTGTTTAGTTTATGAAGTTACAATAACTGAATTCTAATA
Organism: Grammomys surdaster; assembly: GCF_004785775.1. NCBI lineage: Eukaryota > Metazoa > Chordata > Mammalia > Rodentia > Muridae > Grammomys > Grammomys surdaster. The sequence goes on along the minus strand of NW_021604599.1, from coordinate 5,420,139 downwards.
TAGATTAAAAGCTCCACATTTAAAAAAAGTAACTTTATAAATATACAAATGGGGGGAATGGTGGAGGGATGTCTTAGTGGTTAAGATTGTATACAGCTTTTTCAGAGGACCTGAGTTCAATTACTATCACCCAGACTGGACATCTCATAACCTCCTGTAACTCCAGTTTTAGGGGATATGACACCCTTATTTGGCATCCATGGGCATCGTGAGCACACACAAACAGCATACAATTATACAGAAATGCATATGTACGTATAAATAAAATAGATACATCTTGAAATTCACAAATGGCTCTAATCCAAGAATGTAGAAAGCTATGGACACTACAAAATCCCCTAACATTTTAGAGGTTAACTAACTGCTATAAAAATGACAAGACAACAACACACATCAAAGATCAGAAAAGGATTCTGTTTTTCTGTTTACAATACTTACGTCTGCAAAACCATTAGGTGGGATAGAAATATTCCCTTCCCAAATGAATGTGACTATAACAGCATACCATTGATCAAAACCTATCAAAAGATCATTGTGAGAAATGCCTGTGTGTGTTAGCCCCATAACCTCATATCATAAAGAATAGCTAAGAACTGTATGCCAACATCACATGGACCTGGAATTTTTGCTGAAGTTTACTTTTTCACTCTGTTCTGTGTTGTAAAAATCCCAGTCCAATGTTGAGAGGGAAGATGCGTGTGACCATTGTCATTTGCCTTTTGAAAGATGGTACATACAATGTTGGGTGTGAAGGCACATGTGTACCCCAGCACTTGGGGAACAGAAAAAAAATAAAAGCCATGTCGGGTTTTATTGACTGCCATGTTGATTATGCCTTTGGCACTTCTTTGTTTATCAGCATTAAAATGTCTCAGACATTTTCCATACTCAAATTGATCATAGTTGTCAAGTGCAAAAAATGAGTTCTCCTGAAAATTGCAACAATGCATGGATCAAAGGTTAGAAGGAGGCTTCAGAAGTTTGAAATGAACGTGTAGTTTTTCCATTTCAGACACACATTTAAGGCTGCTTTTGATATGCTCACACCTTCCCTGTTTACTTCCTGGGAGCCAGCAACAAATCTGCAGATTGATGTGTTTAATTTATCCCACCTCAAGAGATCTTAAAATGTCACAGCAGCAATACCCCAGGTGTTTCTGTGCCAGTGCCAGTTCGGAAAGTCCATTCTGCAACTGGGGAAACTAATCCCAAGTCTCAAGACCAAGAATAGTTCTCCCGTGTTATCCTTCTCCATTGTTTGCTTTTAATATAAAGATTTCACTTTGCTCACAGAACAGTTCCCTGCTACTTTTAGGCTGTCCAAAGACTATAGTTCTCTCATCTCATATCTCACTAAGAGGACTTTCAGCTGTTTTATGGGGTGTTTGTTCATTTGTTTGTTTGTTTGTTTGTTTTTTCGAGACAGGGCTTCTCTGTATAGCCCGGGCTGTCCTGGAACTCACTCTGTAGACCAGGCTGGCCTCGAACTCAGAAATCGGGCAGTGTCTGCCTCCCAAGTGCTAGGATTAAAGGCGTGTGCCACCACCGCCCGGCCTGTTTTATGGTTTTAACGTGCAAGGCTACCAAAAACATCATATATAAGACAAAAGACATAATGTGTGTCTGACATGGAAAAACTACGCATTTACTTAAAACTTCTGAAGCCCCTTTCGAACGTGCCCATCTAACCATTGACCCATACCTAGTTGCAATTTTCAGGAAGGCTCATTTTTGCACTTGACAACTACTATGATCAATTTGAATATGGATTTCCTATACCACTTGCTTCTGTGGGTTCCTAGAGGAAGTATCTGATGACTTTCCTCCCCTGTGGAATGTTCTCTATCTGCATGTCAGTGTTGATTCGAATAGCTTTTCTTTGCCCTTATGGTGTATGTTCAGAATTGAGAAAGAAGAACTCTATGGAGACGTGCCCTTATTTAACTTTGGTCTAACTCTTTGTTGCACACTTGATCTTTCATATCATGGCATTTTCTAGTTATAAAGTGATCTGCTTTCTTTATGGCCATTACTCTGTTCGCTCTTTTGCAACTTACAGAGCTGATCACAAGTTGAGTTATAGCATCAAGCCCTATAGTCTGGCCTCTGTTTCCATATGGGCCCAGGAGAACACAGGCCTTGTATAGTATTTGCCATGTTAATGTTGTATTATGGTGATTTTAAAAATGGGTGTATTTATGAGTTGGCATGGCTTCGCATGGTTCCTTAGCTATGTTCAAGGATATGAATAAGCCCTTAGGGATCATGATAATTTATCAGTCCAGGCTAAATGTTACAAAGTGACTGTCTTCCAAGTTTATAGGCTTAACAAGAAAGGCATAAGAATAAGCCCTAGTCTTCAAGGTTTCTACCTGTCTTAAATCCCTCATGCCTAGTGGTCTCTTTTAAATTTGCAAAGTAGTTCAGGTTTTGGCTTATTTACAAACCCAGAAAATTGATTAGAAGAGTTTTTAAATGGGTGCTTGGGTAGAAAGTATACACACATAGGGATGGAGGAATCTATTCTAAAAAGACGATCACAGTGTGTTGGTATCTCATCTAGCTAATTTGGCAGGATTCTTCCAGGTTCTTGGACCTTTTCATGGGTATGGTGATCAAGGTGCCTGCTTTGTTTGTGTTTACTTTCCTGATCTAATTGATGGGTGGCAAATTGTAGTGTAACTCTACGTCTCGCCATAGGAAGAATTAGTAGTAGAGTTGACATTTTGCCTTAGGCTCTTTGATGGGAGCTGTGGATTATGGGACTGGCATCTCCAGTGACTTTCAGTTGGTTGATGTTAAACCAAAGTTTGGCTGAAAGCCTAAAATCTCTTTGAGTTCCAAGTCCTACCACTTGTTATAAGTGTTATAATTGGCTTTAAGGTCATCTAGTGGGTGAGTTCCTCTGCCCCAGTAGACCAGCAAGAGTGGCAATATGCAGTTCTAGAGCGTACCTCTACATACCACTACATTAAATGCATGCACCGTGACAAATGTCTCTGAAACAGCCTTGGTGTACACTGCTGTGACATAAATACTGTAGGTAGGGAGGCTTAAGTGATAGAAATTTGATTTTAGCATTCTGGGTGTTAAGAAGTCCCAAAACAAAGAAGTGACAGAGTGTCTGATAAAAGATCTCTTTTCTGAAATGCAAAGACTATTTTCTTCCCATGTCCTCTCATGGTAGGGGAGAAAGGAGAAGGAGAGATGGGAGGGTGGCAAACCAGCACTGATGTTTCTAATAAGGGTACCAATCCCATCTGAGAAGGTTCCAGCCTTACCTCCCTCAGGTCCTCTCTCCTAGAACAAAACTCTAGGGATTTCAAGATGTGAAGTATATGAAGACACACATACTCCATATCAGTTATGCTAGGGGCCAGTAAGAAATCTTTTCTGTGGTTTGACTCCTCTGGAGCTCATGTTGAAGTTTGATTATGAATAGTATTGTGTTGAGAGACGGTAGGGTACTTAGGAAGTGATTAGATCAGTAAGAGGGAATAAATCCTTTCTCCCAGACCTGATTAATTACTAAGAGAGTGGGCTAGGAAACAAGCCACACTCAAAAGTAGTAAGTAGGTGTTAGTGGCATGCTCTTAGGATTCCCAGCTCAGAACCTTGAGCTGAAATAAGTTTCTTTCCTTTATAAATTGTTCACTCTCGAATGGTCTATTATAGGGACAGAAAATGGTCTTGGAGGGAAAACACCTCAGAGTGTGTGAGTGAATGAGTTGGAAGAAATCCATGTTGCTAACATTGTTCATGGACAAGTTCACTTTAAGATGACCCTGGGTCATAAGACAATGGACAACCTTTGTCTTTCCTTGACTTTGTCACCCTCCAAGTCTCTCTAATGAATAACTCCCTCCTTTAAAACCTATGAAGGAAAGATGAGCTTTCTAAACTCTCCCTGGAGATGCCAACAATTTGAATACCAGTCAGTTGATTCAGCATTATTTTTAAAGGGAAATACATCAAAAAAGGTTTTTACCTTAATCAGAAAATTGAGGTCTGGAGTAATTGACTTTAATTCTAACTCTGAGAATAAATGTTTATAGTAAAGAAGACATGTGCTGAGTCTGACTTCGTGTGCAAAAATGGCCAGTGTGTTCCTAACAGATGGCAGTGTGACGGGGACCCTGATTGTGAAGATGGTTCTGATGAAAGCCCAGAACAGTGCCGTGAGTGCCTTGACTTGCTTTGGACTTGACCTCTTCTGTGCAGTTCTGTCTCCGTTCTAAGTGATGCTTTATCGATTGCTTGGCATTCATTTTTCTTTTCCTGCCTTAAACTTGAGGCCAACTGACTTGAAGGTCATTCAAGCTATTAACAGTTAGTCCCTCTCCTTCCAAGACTGCTCTCACTAGTCTAACAAGACTGACATTCTCTTGGGTAGCTTCCTCATTGAATACTTAAGACTGAAGCCAGCAGATTCAATTAAGAACTCCTTGACTAGGTGCACAGATCTCAAATGTTTGACAGGAATTGGATAGATGGTTCCCTGATCCTGGAAGTAAAATCAAGATGTGAAGATTTCCTAAGAGTGACACATAAGCTTTGAAACACACAGATTTTTTTATATTATGAAAACACGCTATTATTAAAACAGGAAATGATTAGTAATAGGGTAATTTGGGGATGTTTGACAAACATGTAAGCAAAAGCAGGACCCATAGAGTTTGTTATTGAGTAAGAAAAATTTCATAAAGGTACAAATCAATCTCTCTTCTCATAGGCTGATATGCAGAGGCAAGTCCCAAAGCCACAGAGAAAGATGTGTTGGCATCAAACTGGGATCATTTGGAAGCTAAGATGAGGAGAAGTCTGAGAATCCATCACAATAGAGGCCTGCTCACACAGAAATAAGATTGACAGGAATCAAGTTTAGGTTTAGGATATGATTATGAAAATAACTAAGGTTGGACTTTCATTTTCTAGCAAAGAAGTGTACAGTTTTGTCAGTGAGTTAGAAACTCGAGGATCCTAGACAGGATCTACCGAGATTCATCCCCATGTTTCATGGTGAATGACATCGTAAAATCAATAATCAGGGCATAGTCTTGCTTTGTGGCTATAAAGAAAGATGTGAAAGGGGGCCTAGGAAGGAAACTGTTCCATCAAAGGTCTCATAAGTAGTAGCGCATCTGACCTTTAATGGAGTCAGGATTAGGTGACAATATCTGGTATGCCCACTGATATCTAAACATACGTAATGGACTAGGAGCAGGCTAACAAATCAACTTAACTGTGCCAAGTAAAACAAAAGCCAGAACTAAGCGTGCGGCAGAGTCTTGAAGGAGTAACCTGGTCAAGGTTCTCGAGTACGATGCCAGGTGGCCTTGCCTGGCATAGCTTCTAAGGACGGAGCTGGCGAAGGATCTGCCTGGCTTCCACTACTCAGTGAGCCCTGTGTACCTGACCACTGAGTCCCAGGTGTTGCACTTCCAGGCAGCACGGGAGCAGCAGCTTTGCACTGACCAGTTTGGAGGCTCTTTTGAGACTGTATGTCATCAACAGATATGAGAACATGCCGCATAAATGAAATCAGCTGTGGCGCCCGTTCCACTCAGTGTATCCCAGTGTCCTGGAGATGCGATGGGGAAAATGATTGTGACAATGGAGAAGATGAAGAAAACTGTGGTAAGAAGACCAGTGGGCAGTGGCATACCCCAGAGACCCTTTTCCTAAAGAAAGGTGGGCAAGGGATGCTAACTTAAGCCTGAAGACCCAGTGCCACTGGCCCACTTTGCAGTGGCTTCGCTGTCTGCTCAATATTTGTCCTTCCTAACCACCATAAAACTGTGAAAGGCCTTTTCCTGGTAATTGGTTATTGCCTGGTGTGTCTTCCAAGCAGATAGAAGCACGCAGAGAAGTCATCTTGGTGCTTATGTTCAGCATAGCTTATGTTTAGCATAGCTTAGTAAGGTAGCAGTGATGTGGGCTTTTGTCTTTTATGACAGTAACTCCCAGGCCTTTCTTACAGTGCTCAATAAAACTAGAAGGTGATGGGACCAGCAGACACATTCCTAGGTTCAGTTAGATTAGCTTCTTGGAATAAGGCATGTGAGTATGAGACAAACATTTCCACCAACTAGAATCTATGGTTAAGTTAGCGGAGAAACATGATCTAGTATGTTGCCAGCAAATTCTTACAAAGTCTACCCGAACTTTGTGTCCTATTCTGATGCCTATCTCTGAATGCTAGTGCTGTTTCCTATTCTGTCATGCTTATATTCTTGGAAAGTCTATAATGAAGTGTTCCATGTTAAAGGTGAGGCCCTGGAGAAAATCTGCAGGTTAAATAAACATTGTCCTGTCTTCTTACAAACTACTGCCCCTTTAAGGTACCTCTATAACCTGAGTTGATGAGTTTACGTTCAGGCTCCAGCAGTATCCTAGAGAGCTCAGGGTCCTTGCAGGTCAAATACTAGTCTGGCATGTACAAGTCACTTTGTGAGGGTAATACCACTGCACCTAGTCCAATGAGTTTCACGTTCAGTCATAGAATTGAGCTTCATACATTGCCATGGCAAGCCCTGGAGCTGCCAAACATTTCCCTCACAAATCTACACTTTGCTTCCCAAGAGAGTCGTGGTCTCCTGTCCAAATCCCCCCAAATTATAACCTCAGTATGATTATCAGGAATTTAAATCAAAATCTAAACTGGCTACTACGAATACCTTGTCATCAATCGAATGCAGGGTTGCTAGGCTGTGATTCTGGTCCTAGCAGGAATGATTTAAAAAAAAAAAACTAAAAATTATTAAGATGGTATTCTTAATGTTTATTTAAAAAACCCAAAAGGAAGGAACCATGTAGAGTGTTCTTTGGTTTGTTTCTTTTTGGATAGTGTCTTAATATCCATTATACCTTGCCCATATAGCTGACATATATTCTCAGCTAGTGATATGATTTGGGCTGACATGTAATAGGTTGATCTAGGTATTACTCTGCCTTCCAAAATGAAATACCCAATACCAGCTTAAGCTTTTGAACACTGTCCCTTTAAGTGTCAGTTGTGAGTCTCATCTCAAATTAGTTTCTAGCCTTCTACTGTTTTCTTGGTCCTTTATTTCTGCTCTTATACATAGTATGGCTGCATCTTATTTTATACTGTCAAACTGTTTTGTCATATTTTAGAAACTTGTTCTCAATATAACAGCACTATAGCTTTTCAATTAGAATGCTAAAGTTAATCGTCAAAGATGAATGTATTTGATCTGGTGATAAGAGTCTTGTATTTAAAGAAAAAAACTGCTGATGTACTTTCAATGGGGCCTCCTCCCTCTAACAGGCAACATAACATGTAGTGCGGATGAGTTCACTTGCTCCAGTGGCCGCTGTGTCTCCAGGAACTTTGTGTGCAATGGCCAGGATGACTGTGACGATGGTAGTGATGAGCTGGACTGTGCTCCACCAACCTGCGGTGCCCACGAATTCCAGTGCAGCACCTCTTCCTGCATTCCCCTCAGCTGGGTGTGTGATGATGACGCAGACTGTTCCGACCAATCAGACGAGTCACTTGAGCAGTGTGGCCGGCAGCCTGTGATACATACCAAATGTCCCACCAGTGAGATCCAGTGTGGCTCTGGCGAGTGCATTCACAAAAAATGGCGGTGTGACGGAGACCCTGACTGCAAGGACGGCAGCGATGAGGTCAATTGTCGTAAGTAACTTTCCAGTTCTCTTCCATGTGCCGACCAGAAGCCATTTGGCTGGCTTAATTCCATCGTTGTTATCTCCCTTCATAGCTTCTCGAACCTGCAGACCTGACCAGTTTGAATGTGAAGATGGTAGCTGTATCCACGGCAGCAGGCAATGCAACGGCATCCGAGACTGTGTTGATGGCTCTGACGAAGTCAACTGCAAAAACGGTGAGGTTCTTTGTCCATCGTGTTGGCTTAGGCCATTGGCTACACTGATCAGACCAATAGTGGAACTTTTCTCCTGTGTTTGGTTTTATAGTCAATCAGTGCCTGGGCCCTGGAAAGTTCAAGTGCAGAAGTGGGGAATGCATAGATATCAGCAAAGTATGTGACCAGGAACAAGATTGCAGAGACTGGAGTGACGAACCCCTGAAGGAATGCCGTAAGTGAGGAGCTTGCCCAAGGCCAGAGCTCGAAGGTTCCAGTCAGCCCAACAAAAATAATGCTATTTGGACCCTGCTTAGTGCCCTGTTGAACTAAGAATGAGTTAAAATTTAATAGTTAAGCTTGAAGATAAAGTATAACAAAGTGGAATTCTAGCCAGTGACTAACTCAGGGTTGGGGAAACCCCTTAAGATAGCTAAAAATCATAGCAAAACTTGAGTAAATCTTTCATAACTACCACCCAGCCTGAAATGTCTATCTACAAAACAAATAATCAAATCTTGGAAAAGCCATCACCAATAGCCTGAGATTGAATGTGAATAAGACAACTGCCAATTAAGAGTAAGATGTCATACCAATTTGGACTCTGGGTTTACAAAACAAGTTGGGAGGAAGACATTTGTGCAGCATCTTCAGAGAATTGGGTGGGGTGCAGGGTGGTGGATATGATCAAAATATATTGTATCTTATGTGGAAATCTCAAAGAAAAAATCTAAAACATTATATTAAAAAACAAACAAACAAAAAATCTATCAGATGACTTTGCTACTCTTTCATTCCAGATATCAACGAATGCTTGGTTAATAACGGTGGCTGTTCCCATATCTGCAAAGACTTAGTTATAGGCTATGAATGTGACTGTGCAGCTGGGTTTGAACTGATAGATAGGAAAACCTGTGGAGGTGAGTTGAAGCAAAGAGCCTGACCCCTGGAGGACGTGGGAAAGGGCAACATACATCTAGTAAGGCAGAGGAAGTGCAAGACTAATTCTAATTTCCCTCCTAGATATTGATGAATGCCAAAATCCGGGGATCTGCAGTCAAATTTGTATCAACTTAAAAGGCGGTTACAAGTGTGAATGTAGTCGTGGCTATCAAATGGATCTTGCCACTGGCGTGTGCAAGGCAGTAGGTAAATGGACTTGGGCTGGTGTTGCTCTGGTACCTTTTTTAGTTAGTGATTCTAAAAGGTACAGTCAGTGACTGCAGCAATCAACCTACACATAAAGTCACACCCCAGAGCAATGCTATTAAACTCCTAGTGCAGCGGGATAGCTTAAAATAAACCATCTTCCCACGCATCTGCCTTGGTCCTTCCTTTTGCATAGGATACTATGAATATTCACCAGAGCTTCTTCATTTCTGCTGCTAAAACTGAGAACAATTCAAACAAGTAACTCACTTATCAGCCACCCTACTTTTGAATGCTGTAACCCCAAGACTGCCTTTCGAAACAGGGTGGAAAGTACTTGCAGGTTCTGGGGGGCTGGAAATCCAGGCTGGATACTACTGAGATGTTCAGCAGTATCTTTATAAGTGGTCCTCTGTGGAGAGGAGGAGACTTGGAGGATCTTGGCTTCTAGCAAAATGAAATCAGCCTGGCTTATATCTTACAGGCAAAGAGCCAAGTCTGATCTTCACTAATCGAAGAGACATCAGGAAGATTGGACTAGAGAGGAAGGAATACATCCAACTTGTAGAACAACTAAGAAACACAGTGGCTCTTGATGCTGACATTGCAGCTCAGAAACTATTTTGGGCTGATCTAAGCCAAAAGGCCATCTTCAGGTAATTTCCACTTGCATCCCTGACATCTGGGCCTATACATCACTGTCATTAGGTCTGTGGAAAGGATTGGAGTATGGGTGGATCTTCTCTTGTCTGTGGCTCCAGTCTACCATCTACTTAGCTGGGAGTTTTAAATTCAACACTGATTTTTTTTTGCTATTAAATGACCATAAGCTGTTACTTTGATATTCATTGATCATGATGTAAAAGGTGACCATGCCTGCATGTGGCATCAGAATGTCTCCCCTTTTGTAGTTGTGAACTGAGTTTTCTTGCTACAAATAGAAATGATGGCAGCATCTTTTTCTCAGTGGAAACCATAGACCCAGGATGATGGCTACTGAGTCAAATATCTCTTTACTAATTTTGCTGGGCTCTGAGCTCATATCTAGAATTCATATCCACAATTAGATAAGCTACAGTATTACTAATTTTCCATCCCCAAGCAACATGGCTGAATAATTTCAGTGCTGAGCGATGGGGTTCCTAGAATCCTTTCTGAGTAAAGTCCTTGAATGTTTTGTAAGCAGAGTCCATTGTCCAGGGTCCAATGGTGACAACTTTTAAATCTCTTGTGACCTATTCTGTTTCAGTGCCTCAATTGATGACAAGGTTGGTAGACATTTTAAAATGATCGACAATGTCTATAATCCTGCAGCCATTGCTGTTGATTGGGTGTACAAGACCATCTACTGGACTGATGCGGCTTCTAAGACTATTTCAGTAGCTACCCTAGATGGAGCCAAGAGGAAGTTCCTGTTTAACTCTGACTTGCGAGAGCCTGCCTCCATAGCTGTGGATCCGTTGTCTGGGTTTGTATTCTGTTTTCCTTCACTTAGCCTTTGGGTGCTAGCAACAGAGGTCGAGAGCTTTTCTTATAAAGCGGTCATAAAGAGCTTTTCTCATAAATTGCTCACTCATTATAAGAGTTCCCAGGAACAGAATTAGCTGGTTCAAGTCAGCAATGACCGTGTTCATTGCCCAGCCCCTCCCATTTTTCTTCCTTATACTCCCCCTCCCCCCAGTTAATTCTCTTTCTTCCCTGATCTCATGTCTCTGTTCAGTTCTCTCTCTCTCTCTCTCTCTCTCTCTCTCTCTCTCTCTCTCTCTCTCACACACACACACACACACACACACACACACACACTCAATTTATCTTTATAAAATCTAGGATCTATAAATAGGAGAAAAGATGTGATATTTATTGTTGGCATCTTTCTGTGCTTAATATAATCACCTACAGTTGTCTCTATTTTCCTGAAAATGACATAATCATCATCTTCTTCTTCTTCTTCTTCTTCTTCTTCTTCTTCTTCTTCTTCTTCTTCTTCTTCTTCTTCTTCTCCTTCTCCTTCTCCTTCTCCTTCTCATTCTCCTTCTCCTT
>NW_021604599.1:5370329-5409000 GCF_004785775.1 Grammomys surdaster | reverse complement strand
CATCATGATACGTAATGAATGTATACTAATAAAAAACAATGCTGTGAGTGACAAAATATGGAGCAGCCCTGGCAGCTCTTGTGTGTGATGGCCCTCCCAATCTCACCCCTTCTTAGCCAGCTGTTTGGTGGCATATGCAATGCTTTAGATTTCATGTAGTACATAAACCAAGAGCTATGTCTGAGCCCTTCGTCCACTGAACTTCTGTGTGTGTGTGTGTGTGTGTGTGTAAGAAGAGTGTGTGTGTATGGGCAGGAGGGAGGGAGGGAAGGAGAAAGAGAGAGAGAAAGAGAGAGAGAGAGAGAGAACACTTTACTGGGTTGGTTAGCTCTGGGTGCTCAAATCTAGGACTTGCAGGGAATACTGGGATTTGCATAACCCTGTCCCCTCAAGGCGTCTATCTAAAAATACAAATCATGTGAAAGTTCAATTGAGAGGAACCTGAGGCAGGCTGCTTAGATAGTTGACTGCAGTGATCACAGTTGGTCCCTATAAAATATCATTAGAACACAATCCCCAAGTTCTTCCTATAGAGCTTACGGAAAAATGCTTCCTTCATGGCTCTGAAAGAATGTGCCTTTAAGAAGGAAATGGGACTTTGGGCTGGCTGATAGTTACACATCATATCAATACAGGCTAACATGGCTGCGCCTTGGAAATTATATTATTGCTTCCTATAGTCTTGAGGAGTGGACACAGAGCCTCACACATGGTAGGCCAAATGTTCTACCACTGAGCTGTGCCTCCAACCCTTGTGAATTCTGACTGTTAAGTTTAATTTACTCAAAACATAATAAACACCTTAAGCATCAACATTTATCTCAAGAGCCTGGAGCTAAAGAGTTTTCTGCTCATTTTTAAGCTTTTGTTCTAAGGTAACACTTTATTCCTTCTAATCCATTAAGGCACTTTTCTGATTCCACTTTTCCCCAGCTTTGTTTACTGGTCAGACTGGGGCGAGCCAGCTAAAATAGAAAAAGCAGGAATGAATGGATTTGACAGACGTCCACTGGTGACGGAGGACATCCAATGGCCTAATGGAATTACACTCGGTATGTATGTACTTCCCCATCACCGACTAGTTAACTATCTTCATAGTTTTTAAATATATGCCCATTATAAATGTGAAATGGTTCTTCTAGTTCCACCTATAGCAGAAACTATGGGAGAGAGTAAACAAATATGGTGGCCTTAACAAACTACAGGTCCCAGGATGGCTGGCTTGTCATCTAGATGGTGTAATAAGCAACAGAAACTAGGAGAATCTTGAATCTTTGGGCTTCTCATTTAGAACACTATAGGCATGGGTGCCTTTGCCTTTCCTGGGTGGTAATTTGTAACTGTTTCCTTCTGAATTATCTGGGAAGAAATAGAAAATACAAGCCTTCTCTCTCTAATGTAGCATATCATTAGTCAATGACTTTGAGAGTCTTAGAAATTCCATCGGCACCCATAGAGGAAATGCAGATACAAATTCTGTTGGCGGCTTCACAAGTATTATAGTGTCCTCATTAAGAACTCCTGATAGAGAGGAAACCATAAAGTAGAATAGATTCTTTGTATATTTTAAATAGAAGCCAGAGCAGCAATAGCTCATATCATGTCAATTATTTTCCTGCCTAGACCTTGTCAAAAGCCGCCTCTACTGGCTGGATTCCAAGTTGCACATGCTCTCTAGTGTGGACCTGAATGGTCAAGATCGTAGGATAGTGCTCAAGTCTCTGGAGTTCCTAGCTCATCCTCTTGCACTCACCATCTTTGAGGTAAGACTCATGCCTCACGTCTATGTGGACACTTTTGGAGCAGTTCTATGGGAAGAGAAACGAGCAGTAGACAACTGAAAAACCTTTACCTAAAGCCTAGTATACATTAGACACTAAGTTCTTAAAGCCTGGTATATATTAGACACAAAGTCCACAAAGAACTTGCTTCTCTTACACTTTCTACTCAGTGTTCCAGAGAATCATTCAGTAACCTTGCCCATTAAATGGCAAGTAAATAATGATAATCTTAGCTCTTGATTTGTGCCAGTCTTGGGTCTACATGCTAATTGTAGGGTTCTGTTTTAGGATCGTGTCTACTGGATCGATGGAGAAAATGAAGCAGTCTATGGCGCCAATAAATTCACTGGGTCAGAGCTGGCCACTCTAGTGAACAACCTCAATGATGCCCAAGACATCATTGTCTACCATGAACTCGTCCAACCATTAGGTAACCTGAAGATGCCCATGACCATCCTAAAGGAGTAGTATGATCCTGAGCTTACTACTTACTGGCTCCTTAGCAACTTAACTCCCTTTAAAACAGAACCTTTGTCCTCTTGAACCCTAGGCCCAACTCCACACTTGATGCCTGATGTCTCCTTCCAGACATCTTAAAGAAATGGCTTCAGAGCTACCTTTTAGCTCCTTCCAATCCCTAGTGACATAGCTTCCATCTGCATCTTCTGGGTCTTCTTTGCAAAGCCTGTTGTACCAGTTTCCATGGTAACCTTCAGGTCATAGATACTCCTCATGATTAGTTTTCTTGATTTGCTGTAGCAAAATAACACAAATTGGATGCCTTAAACAACAGAAATTTACTGTCTCACAATCTAGAAACTAAGAGTATAAAGTCAATGTGTTGGTAAGTTGGTTCCTTTTTGAGACTTGAGGGAAGGCTCTATCCCTCTCGTCTTGATTAGAAGATGGCCATTTCCCCACAGCATCAATTCACATCTTCTTTTGATACATGCTTGTCCCCATAGTTCATCTTCTGTGAAGGACACTGGACATTTGGAGTTAAGACCTACCCTAATGACCTCTGTTAATACAATATCTGCAACTAAGGTCACATTCTAAGATATTGTCAGTTAGGACTTCAATGTGCAAATTTTATGGAGGGACACAACTTAATCTGTAACACCTTTTCTTCACTATGACACATCTTATATAGGATTTAACAAGTTATCAATTATATCTAGTCATATTTTCTCCTGCCCAGAACCTGAACCAACTTGTCTATCTAATGAGACCCTCACACCTCTCTGTAACTGAGTTCCCTTACACTTTGTAGCAGTAAGTCAATATAAAGCCAGAAAATTATGATTTATCTCCTTCTGAATCTTTGCTCTGAGCTTTGAATAAACAGTGTGAGCCAGGCCTGGTCTCTTACCTCCCTTCACACCTAGCCATGGAAAACATAACTTTTACTCTACTTCTGGGATGTGTCTGAATCAGGTATCTTTAGAGTGTACTTCCAGTACATTGACTGATACCCATTCAACTGATGCCCATTCTTCATTGATGTTAGTATTACTTGAAGAACTGATAGAGGAGACAAATGTAAGCCCCCCAGAGTCTATAGGCAGTCAACACTACAGTACTTATTTTAAAGGACTTTTTTCTTCCCTAGGTAAAAATTGGTGTGAAGAAGATATGGAGAATGGAGGATGTGAATATCTCTGCCTGCCAGCACCACAGATCAATGACCACTCTCCAAAATATACCTGTTCCTGTCCCAATGGGTACAATCTCGAAGAAAATGGACGAGCGTGTCAAAGTAAGACTTAGCATTTCAGCCACAAGCAAAACATAGAATGAGCACTATAAGACACCAGCTCCAACCTACCTAGATTTTAAAGACTCTGTTGTAGCTAACCTTTGACATTGATTTCAGAATAAGTGATTAGGTGTTATGGTTGTATGGCAGGCATTCATTCTATCTGTGCTTTGAAGCTCACCTGTGACCCATTTCAACACAGTTGAGTTTAGAGGGGACAGAAGTCTCAATGTACCACATGCTAGCTTGTACCCATTGCTCTATGACACCTCCTGAGCTAGCCTATTTTTAGCTAATTAAAGTCTTCTATAGAGGGCTGAACAAATATATTGAAGGCACTTAAGGAAGGAGGCCATGATTCCAGGGCACTTAACTAGTCTCAGTAGATGACACAAGTTTAAACTCACTGATAGCCTAAACTTGAATTTTAATAGTTGTTTTCAGCTTTTGATTAAGGAGCAAACCGAACTTGCTGATTGTAAGCAGTAGTGATGTCTTAATTAACATCATTATGTAGTACCATAATAAGCACTTAGTTTTCTTAGAAAATAGGTATAAGCCCCCCCTGGTGTGTATTGTACACCAGAGTAGTTTTGAGAACATTTGTGGAAATTTCAGGAGCTTGGGGCTTTGTTGAGAGGAATCCATTTGTCTGAATCTTTCTGAGTTGTCAAATTCCACCTGCTGACTGCCCTCCTCAATGTTTCCTACGTTTCTGGATTTTTGCACAAAGCTGGCTATTTCTCTCCATTCAGATATGTCCACTTTACAAGTTAATTCTGCAGTGGGTTGTCTTTTTTTTTTTTTAACCTGGAGTTAAAATAACCTTTCATCATGACTTCTCTGGACTACACAGTCAGCCACTCAGGAACCTTGGCCTTAACCAGGTTCTTGGTTTTTATAATCCAGGTACTTCAACTCCTGTGACTTACAGTGAGACAAAAGATATCAACACAACAGACATTCTACGAACTAGTGGACTGGTTCCTGGAGGTATTGGGTCCAGCACTGCAAACTGTTAATCTCAACTAACTGCCGCTTAAATAATTAATGCAGCTTTTCACTACTGGTTGTGTCCCAACTGGCTACTTGTGCCTAAAGTCCAAGGATTTAGATTCTGCGTATCCTGGATAAATCTTGACTTATTTACATCCATAGGTTTAATGTAACTCAAATAATTCTAAGCCCAAGTTCTTCTGATATCTAATTATAATGGATACTAGAAATCAATATTAAGTACAAAGATGTGAGGATCTCTACCAAATCAGTAGATGTCTAAGTATAAATTAAAGTCTTTATAGACTGATTCCTTGTATGTCCTTGTAGGGATCAATGTGACTACAGCAGTATCAGAAGTGAGTGTTCCCCCAAAAGGGACTTCGGCTGCCTGGGCCATCCTTCCTCTCTGTAAGTAAATTTGCCTCTCATATAGATTTTATGGTTTAGTTCATCTGCAGTCACCTTCCAGTGGTCTCTTAGGCTGTCGTAACTCATGAGACACTCAATTCCATTTACCCCCTCACCTACCTGGTACCTACTCTTCAATATCATCTTTCCCTTGATGGTGAATATCTATCAATTTGCCTACAAGGTCTTATGGTCTGTTGAACTTGTTAACTTTGCTTATCCCTATTTAGGGGAAGTCTCTTTTAATAAGAGTTTTGTTCTAGTCCCATTTGTTGCATACAATCATTCACAAAGAGCAAAGGGTCAAATGCTTTTTGAATGAGTTGTAGAATTCATGAAGGGTAAATTAAAAGAAGGTAAGTGTTTTCAAACTCAGGGAAAAGAATCTCTAAAGCCACTTTCAGGCATGTGAATTTGAAGGCACTTTGATTTAATGGCCCCTTTTACCTAGCTTATTGGTTGACCTTACACACTAGAAGCACTTGACTAGCACACCAAAGGCTTCTGTAATTTTTATGTAGCTATCCTAGGGTTGGGGCTCAGGACTCTATACTACCCTGGATGCACTTCACCTCCTCCCCCTACCCCCCCAGTGCAAAGATTCACACAACCACTGGGCTGAATTTACTTTAAAACTTTGTCTCACTTATATTCCAATTTCTAATTATCCTAGCTACTTAAAACATGGAAGTGTTGTTAGTGTTAATTATCATAGAGCCATAAACATTAGACCTCACTTAGTCACCTCTGATTTTTTTTTTAAATCAGTGCTCTTAGTGATGGCAGCAGTAGGTGGCTACTTGATGTGGAGGAATTGGCAGCATAAAAACATGAAAAGCATGAACTTTGACAATCCTGTGTACTTGAAGACCACTGAAGAGGACCTCTCAATAGACATCGGTAGACACAGCGCTTCTGTAGGACACACGTACCCAGCAGTAAGTGTGCTTTGTCTATATTTACTGGCTTAACATCAGTTGCTTCAAAGGAGTGTACAATCACTAGCTATGGCTGCCTGGGTTGGAAGGATCATTAAGTCCCAGACATTTTATCCACTGACTGCATGTTAGATACTAGAAGTCTGGACCACTAGAACAGTCAGTTAATAAGCATCTCCCTCACAGAGAAAGGGGAGGTAAGTCCTACCTGACCTTATTTTAGATTATAGAAATGACATGTGAATAGCCAATGAACCAACTAGCTCCTTTTTAAACTTCAATTCCTTGCATGCTGGATACCTAAAGGTAAATCAGTGTGGACATGTGAGATAGGAGAGTTGACTGAAAGTCAATAGCTTGAATAAGATTCAATTAGCCAAAAGTAATAAGTACTTTCCTTGGAGAAGTGCTCCATCTCACCTAGAGAGACAGCTTTCTACAAGAACAACAACAGTAATCACTTGTTCTTCCAATAAAAACCCAAGTATGTATTTGGCCTCCACTTCAGGACCATGCTGAATGAAACATGCTAAACAGGAACAATGTCCTTGCATGCTCTCCAGTGTAACAGGGAATAGTGTTCAGTCCATATCATATATCTTTTCACATTTGTCTTAAGATTTATAATCCTTAAACAGAATCAGTCAAACTTTTTTTTCCTACCAAGTAAGTACAGGTTAAATATCCCTTATTTAAAACACTTGGTGCCAAAAATGTTCAGACTTGTAGATTTTTTTTAAGGGGGACATGGGTTTTAATGTTTTTACATACATAAAAAGTTTGAACACAAAATCCATTTGTTTCAAATATTCTTATGTACATACACATAGCCTACAATGCTTTATACAATATTCTGATGTATGTTCATTTTGACCATAACTAATAACATAAGGTTAGATGTGGAATTTTCCTTCCATAATGTCATCGTGATATTCAGAAATTTTCAGACTCGGGAACCCCTTTTGAGTTTCAGATTTTTAACTTGGGGACACAGACAACAACATATGTGTCTGACCTCCAACTCTTTGGGTCTTTAAATGGCCAGCTCAAAAGCAAAGTCCACTTTGTAGAGTTGCTAAGAGTAACCACCAAGCTCACCGGAACCTTTTTCTTCTCTGCAGATATCAGTTGTAAGCACAGATGATGATCTGGCTTGAGTTCTGAACAAGGCTTGCTCTATGAGGTCTACACCAATAACACCCCACTCCAGAATGATAGCAGAGCCAGCGCTGAAGTCTCTTTTTTCTTCCTCCCATCTGGAAGAACATCAAGATATCTTCTTGTGGATCAAGTTTGTGTACTTGATCATTTTTTTATTACTTTTGTAAATATTCTTGGCCACATTCTACTTCAGCTTTGGATGTGGTTACCAAGTATCTGTAACCCTTGAATCCCTAGACAGTATTGCCATCTCTGGCCAAATATGCACTTTCCCTAGAAAGCCATATTCCAGCAATGAACCTTGTGCTATAGTGACTCCCACCTGTACATACACTGTATAGGCCACCTGTACATATCCCAGAGAACAATCACTATTCTTAAGCACTTTGAAGATATTTCTATGTAAATTATTGTAAACTTTTTCAATGGTTGGGACAATGGCAATAGGATAAAACGGGTTACTAAGATGAAATTGCCAAAAAAAAAATTTGTAACTAATTTTGTACGTATGAATGAAATCTTTGACCTCTGTAGAGGTTTACAAAGACTGACTTCAAACTACTGTACATTTTTTTTCAAGTGCTAAAAAAAATTAAACCAAGCAGCTTATCCATGGTTTTGATTATTCCTCTAAGATGAGATTCTGGGAACAGTAGCACCAAATGTCCTAGACATCTAAGCTATAGTTAGTTCTTGATGTTGTATACCTAAGTCCATAATTGAACTAGTATCTTTTACAACCAAGAACTAGCTAAACAATTAAGTATCATTTAACATTTGTTACCCCATATCTATTGCTTCCTTTTTCCCTTCTTTCCTTCCTTCCTTCCTTCCTTCCCTCCTTCCTTCCTTTCTCCCTTCCTTCCTTCCTCCCTTCCTTTGCTGGCCTCAAGCTTGCAATGCTGCTGCCTCAGCCTCTCATCTTCTAGAATTACGTGTCTACACAGCTATACTCAGCCCATGTACTTTTTATTTTATAAATGACACTGTCTTCCTAAAATTCCTTTCTTTAACAGATTTCTTTTTCTGACTTTTTTTCCCACGATCTAGAAACACATGCCAAGATTTTCATAAGTTTTCTTGTTTTGTTGTCCATGTTCTTTTATTATTTGTAGGTCAAAGAAAAGTGCCTTCTATGGCAAGGGAAAGGGCTTTATTCTTATAAGAATCTGGCCTGTCTTAACCATGGAGATGGGTAGGAAGGATACTAGGCAGCATCCAGCATAGCTAAACAATCTAAGCTGTGGTTCTTAGCCTGTCCCAGGAACAGCAGCATGGGCTTCTAGGAACTTAACAGAAATGAAGACTCTTGCTTCTCGCCCCAAACCTACTTAATCAGAAATACAGACCAGGAAAGAGTTTTCACAAATTCTTCATGTACTTTGGATATAACATAAAGTTTGACAAAAGCTATTCTAATGTGGCTTTTATGGAGGGTATAACTATAATGTGTTCAAAATTGTCAATGTGGTGGCATCAAATATGCAGACATAGTCTTTCTGTGGAGAATTTGTAGAACGTTGTGTGGCGAACAGATAAGGAATTGGAATGTCAAGGGAAGATTTTTGTGAGTTTTCCATCACATTGGCCATCATATCCTGACTCAAGTCTCAAGATTCCTGGAAGTGAAGGAAGATACAAAGCTTAAAACATAGACAAGATGCTCTGACTTCACTGTAAAGTGGTCACTGTAAAAAGTCTCTGGTTCCATGGGATGAAATGGCTGAGCCAGCATCTGAAACAGTCAAGGTCATTTCATTTCTTTTTTTTTTTAAAACCTGTCTCTTCTGTAAAAATCCAACATTAGGTAGAACTTACTGTAATTTAAAAGTCACAAAGTCATTTATAAAAATGAAATGCTTAAATATTGACAGAGTATTGTTAAGTATTGCTAAAATAGCTAGTTATCTGGTGAGACTGCTAATTGATTCAGTGTATAGTAGTTCATAAGGGATGAGAACCTTGGCCTTTATCACCCAAACAAGGCTTTAAGAACTCTATATGAGATGGGTTGATGTAAGTTGGTTGAGTCTCTAGAACATCAGTTTTCAACTTGTGGGTTGCAAGCCCTTTGGGGGTGAGGGGGACACATAACAGATATGCTGAATATCAGAGATTTCCATTATGATTTATAACAATATCAAATTTATCATTATGAAATAGTAATGAAATAATCTTATGGTTGAGGGTTACCATATGAGGAACTGTGTTAAAGGCTCATGGCATTAGGAAGGTTGAGAACCATTGCTCTAGGGCTTAATGTAGTAGATAATTCATTAAGGGGTAAAATATGAAATATCAAATCCTAAAAATGATATTTACAATTAAAACAGTCTGTCATGAGGCAACTGTGAGTGGAACATCCAAGGACTTGAGAAATATCTGCAAAGCAGAAAAATCAACAGATTTGTGGATCGTGGTAAAGAAATTCAACCAAGTCTCAATCCAAAATTTTAAGAGGTTGTTGCAAGCTGCACGTTCCTTGTTAAGAAACAGGGCTCACATATCACCAGGTCCCTTACAATACTCTAACAGCTACTCTGAAGATGTGGCATCATCCTGAGCCTTTGGATCCTTGTAAATAGGGGACAAACTTAATTCTTTGAGGCTTTAACTTGGGCACTTGCCTTGATACGTTTTATTATTGGAAGTCAGACAACCCCTCTCAAACGAGAGCAGGCAGGTTTTAAACAGCTCAATTACTGATCAGTTAAACGACTCACTTTTCAGTCAAGAACCCTGCAAAAATCTGAGACTCACCCAAATCCTAGCATTTAACTGTTTTCACTTCAACCTCAAAGATGCTAGTGGGCTTCCTATGCCTCACATAGCTAAAGAGAACTGATTTTCTAGCATTCTTCCATAGTAAAATCTTTCCTAATAGAACAGTATGTTTCCTTAAACCAGAATGAACGTCATGCTGCTTTTACCTATGACAAAACAAACAATTTTTAAAAAAAGATCATGCACCCTTCTGCTTACTTAATTTCAAGGACAAAAATCAAAAATGCAACTCCTGATCCAGACGTTGTGACCTTCCTTACAAAAGCCAGTATTTTGCCCTCTTTGGAAAGACACAGAACTGTGTCCCCATTTCATCCATATTCTAGACTCTTAAACTTGGCAAATTCTAGAAATGGAAAAAAGTCTGCGAGAGTGTCTTGCTCTCAAGGAGAAAGAAAAATGGTTTTGAAGATGAGACAGTCTCTGTGGGTTTTGTCATTGGTTTTTGTTTGTTTACTTAGTTTTCTCTAATCTAGCATGGAGGTCTCCAGCTCACAAGAGCTTCATAGAAAGGATAATAAGCATTTTCATTCCCATCAGCCTTTACCAATGGAAAGCTGATTGTAAGGTTTTTGCCCTAAGGACTAGGGACTCCTAAGTTGAGGGATGTGATTGGAGGTCCCATCCCATCTCTTTACAGTGTCACTTAAATCTGTTTAGTGTTTCTAAACCTGGTTCATCCAAGACACAAGAATGAAGTGGGGCCACAGACCCAGAGTACTTTTAAGTTTCTCGGTTGTTTGTATCTGTTAGCCCTGGGACAAGTGTGAGACAGGAAGAGCATAGGGAGTATGGGCTCGGTAGTGACTCTGGGATAGCTCAAGGATGGCTTTCTTTTTTTAATGTGCTTGGGGGCAAAGTCAGATGGGCAGCTGGGTGTGTGCTTAAGAGTGACTGTTGATAGCACATGCTTCTCTGTCCCTGGTGTGCTAGCTTGGGCAAGTTACTAAGCAGCTCTGTAGGATGGAGATGATTGGAATTCACTGGGACAATAGCATGATACAGCAGGGAATCCAAGAGTTCAGCACAGTGTCTGGCATCTGGTGTGTATGGGCAAATGTACAGACTCTGACTGTCGGTGTGTGTTGTTACACAGCCCAGGAACTGGTAAGTGCCCTCACTGGTGAGCATGGCAGGTAGCTTCACTCAGTGAGTAACAAGGGCATTTAGCCCTGATACACTTGTTTCCCATCATACTATTCAGGAAGGATCTCAATTCATACAGGTGAAAATCCTTAAGGACTATATGATTTAAACCCTGGAACACAGCTGGTGTGTGTGTCTGTCTTTGCTCCTCCTAAGACATGGAAACAAGTATTGGAACCTGCAGAGTGTTTAAATGGCTATTGAAGTGTTTTTAATAGCCCTTCAGTTCTTACTATATGCTTAATATTGTGCTAAATAAGTGCTCTTCAGTCTTTTATTAGAGCTTCTTGGAAACCCTAATAGGCAAGTATTATCTGGGTTTTGCAGATGTGAAAGCTAAGACTATGAACCATGTGAGATTCCAAACCAAATAAGCTTGCTGCCATGGTCTAGGGAGAGGGTGCTGTCCTATGCAAATGTTAAGTTGGATAACACATTGTGTATTTGCTGAGTCTCTTTTCCTATAGGTTTGCAGAACATGTCTGAAGTTTCTCAGTTGTTATAGATTTCTTACCTAACCAGGATGATGGTGCACAGAACTCTAAAGCCAGTAGTGTGGCATCAGAATAGCACAGTAATAACTCAGTTAAGCTACAACTTCAAGACATGAGATTTGGTAGAATCCTTTTATTGACCATCTGAGTAGAAATAGGAATAGCTTTAAGAAAAAGACAGGTTCCTTAAAGAAATTTTGAAATATGGCATCACTCCCTAGCAAAACATACTAGGAGAAAGCAAGCTACCATACAATACTTTTCAGTTTCCAAAGCAGCCAAGTGGAGATCACATCACAGGAGACAGGAAATATGGCTTGTTCACAGAATGATGCTACTTTGACTTCAAAACAAATCTCAAGTGTTCTCGAATCTGCTGGGACACTGAACTGTTTCTCAATTTATATGTACACTTGGGGAGAAAAGAATGTCTTTGAACTAATGGCTGGCTTTCACAAAACCATCTCGCCTCTCTGAAACATTACACTTGATACAGAAATATGGCTTAAGAGCATGTGATGTCTCAGGAGGCCCATGCACACTCCAGATCACCATCTTAGTACCATCACTGTTGTAATGGCACATGTTGGAACACATCCAGTCCTGCTGACCTGTAGATAATTATTTTTCTCTAAATGAACTGTACATTTATCTTAAATAAAAATTTATTTTTGAGATAACTGTTGCAAGTCTACTTTTTCTAGAGACCTTCTTGGGGAAACATTGGCTCCAATCTTCCTTCCTTTCTCAGCTGAATAACTAAGAATGACACAGTTGCCCTTGAAAGAAAACAACAAGAATCATCTAGTCCTGAATTGGTCATGCTAAGATGACCCATGTCTTGCCACCCTGAAAAGGACAGTAGGGCCTCACCACGGGTAACAGTGTCTTAGTCACCTCCTTACAACCCCCCCATCCCTATTCCTCTTCCCTTGAATGAAACAAAGTCAACGCTGTGTTCCAGAAAGACTGTTGGACCAGCTCTTCCTCACAGATCAGGCCACACTGACTGAAAGGATGATGCTCCAAGATGAGAGATGAGGCAGGCACTGAGAAGCAGGGAACCACTCCTGAATTTCCAGCCCTCATCAGCTCTCCCAAGGTCTACTGGAATTGGTTCGTGATAAGGCTAAATCTTCCTGAGCCTTAGAATTATCCCACATGAAACTTCTAAGAAATAGGCCTTGAGTGTTTAAATTATACCAGGTGGAAACTGAGTTCAGAAGGAGCTAATTGGAAGATAGGGAAACTCAAAACAGGAACACAGGAAGAGAGGAAGAATGGGAGGGGGTCAAGGAAAGGGTGGGAAGGGAAGAAAAGAAAAAAGAGAGGAGAAAGGAGAGGAAGGAACTCACTCTGGTGAGTTCGTAATGAATGCAGAGGCACAACACATGGGACCACCCTCCCACCACTTGACTAGCTTTGGTCACGGTCAACTACGTTCTTCTGAAAACTATCATACCCACTACCATGAGTGTCTCAGATAGAAGCAAGTAGATCTAGATCGAGCTGATAACAACTATGGCTTTTCTTGCACCATCCCTACCTCCTCATCATCTGGGCTTTGTTTTGCTTTGGATTGGGGGGATTGTTATCGGTTTTTTATTTGTTTGTTTGTTTGTTTGTTTGTTTCAGTTAAGTTAAAATCTTTTACTCATATTCACTTAGGGGCCTGGTTTCTGATCTGCCTCTTTGAGTTAATCTTGTATTTATGGGTGTTCCTTCTTAATTCTCTCCTTGAAACAGTAGCATTGGTGACCTTTTCTACATTCAAAAAAAAAGAAGAAGAAGAAGAAGAAGAGGAAGATTAATTGTCCTGTATTTATTGGCTTTGCAGAAAGCCTCATGTGTGACTTTGTGCTGATTAAATAATGCAAGTGGCAGGCTAGAGTTCACCAGTTGTACAGCAAGGTCTTTTTAATCAGTGGGGGAAGGTACCTTATACCTTAACACCACTCAGGAAGGAGAGCTTGACACACCCTCTAGAATGATAATGCTCAGTAGACAAGGCTTGTCCTTAGTGTAAGAAAAAGAGAGTTAAGGTTTGAATAACTAAGGCTGGAATATTGAATTCTGGGACAGAATGTGTGCTAAGCCTTCAGTCATTATATTTGTTTTCTTTATTTTAAAAGATCATTTCCAATTAATGTGTGTCTATGTGAGAGTATGTCCATGTAAGTGCCGGTGCCCATCAAAGCCAGATTCTACTGGAGCTAGAGTTATAGGCAGTTGTGAGTCAACTGACATGGGTGATGGGAACCAAGGTTGGATCTTCTGCAATAGCAGTTTGTGCTTTTAATTGCTGAGTCATCACTCTAGCCCCTGAGTGACATTTTCTGAGGATTAGGTCTTTAAATAAACAGGACCATTGTTTTCTGAGAAAAAATTCTCAGTGGAGGATAGCATAAGGTAGTTTGACAGTGCAGTGTTTCTCCCTCAGGCCTCAGAGGAATAGTAGTGACAGTCTCTCAAAGGTTCTAGGATAGTGTCAGGATGGGCAGATTCTGGATAGAACATCAATTAGGACAAAATGTAAAACTCTTTTAATGAAAGTAAGCTAGAATGTATGGACCTACACCTCCAAAATGACTTCTTCTCATGTACACACACACACACATACACACACATACACACACCACATCACATGTATTATCCTTATTTCATTTGCTCAGCTTGCCCTATGGGTCAGGCACTGTTCTTGATGCTGGGGAGCCAATAAGACCATGACAGACAAAGCCAAGCCACACCCTTCGTGGTGCTCATTCTAGCTGGGAACCAGGAACTGAACTGACATTGAGCCAGGTGGAGACAAGAGCTATGAAGGAAAATAAAATAGACCATGGAACACAGAGTGATGTAAGTTAGATAACATTTTTAGGACACTCTCCAGGGAGGTGACTGGAGGGGAAAAAAAAAAACAAAAAGAGATGAAGTGTGGGGCAAGCCCATCAGGGTGCAGGCAAGGTTCTGAGTGAAACACATGCATGACTTATTACACACAAAGCATGGTGGCTTTGTAGCCACAGAGGCAAAGGCAGAGAATGGGAGGAGAGACAGCAGCAAGGACCAAGTGTTGTCAACTTCAAGGCTCATGGTTAGAACTCGGGAATGTCTAAGTGATGGGATAACAGGAGATGGGATAAGATGGCAGAAACACACCCAATTTTAAACCGTTTCCACTGAATGCTTCATTGGGGAGGCAAGCGCACAAACAGCGTGTGAGGTAGAGGACGATGACAGTAGATCAGGACCAAGTCCATAGCTTGGGTGGGGCTGGTAGAAAGCTACTCTTCACAGTCATTACATGAGGAAGCTATGTGTACTGGATGCCTCCCTGCATGGATAATGGGGTGTGACGCATGTCTCTTCATCCAGGCTCCTATCTCAGCTCTGTTCTCTGCCTGGAGATACCCACTAGACTGCCCCTGACTGGCAAGGGATGATAGGCACAAACCATGTAAGTGGAAAAGCTAACAGGCATTGTGGGAAGAACATTAATGGTGCTGCTCCTAGGCCAAGGATGTTAGAATCTAGAAGAATCTAGTTGCACCTGGAGCAGAAATCTTTGCCTGCAGCTCAGAGGCTTCAACATGTGAGTCTGTCCTTTTCTATCTTCCAGGTGAAGTCCTTCTAGGGACGCGTTTGATGAGATTATTGGAGAACTTAGCCATAGGCAAGCTCCTGGGCACCTACCTTTATGTGAACAATATTTTCTCTTTTATAACACAGTAGCTTTAGACACTAATTCCTGTACACCCAGCTGCTTCTTGTGTCTCTCCAAGCCACTTTGGTTCTTCAAAAGCTTCAGAGAACCATCTGAACTACTTTTCAGAGGAAATGTTGGAATCCTGGCTTTTCTGATTTAAGGAGGGCCCTAAGTCACTGAGCCTGATACCAGATAGAGGAGGACGTGACAGAGCCCTGGTAGAGCAAAGAACCCATTCAGCAGATTGGCTTCCAGCCACCCACAGAGTAACAACAACTCTTATCATTAGCCACAAAGTCACTGACAGCTCATGCCCTTGTGATACAAAAAAAAGAAGGAGGAGGGAGGGGGAGAGGGAGAAAGAGAGAGAAAATTGAAAGAAATGAAGGCAGAGAGAGAAAGAGAGAGAGAGAGAGAGAGAGAGAGAGAGAGAGAGAGAGAGAGAGAAGGAAGGAAGGAAGGAAGGAAGGAAGGAAGGAAGGAAGGAAGGAAGGAAGGAAGGAAGGGAAAGAAAGGAAAGGAAAGGAAAGAAAGAAAGAAAGAAAGAAAGAAAGAAAGAAAGAAAGAAAGATTATAATTGTCTCAGAAAACAAGGTCACCCTAGGATCTAAAATTTGAAGGATTTTATTTAAATGTGCTAATATAGGAGCTGAGTTTCCAAAACTGCCACTCTGCTAGAATCCAAATGTTAACAGCTTATGAAAGAGAAAGCCACTTCCCACACATCAGCCCCAGTACCTGTCTCCACTCAAAAGCAAGCCTGCCCCACAGTATCTCCAGATCTGCTGACCTCCAGGAAGAGAGTGCAGGGCTGAGAATAGAGACTCCGTGCAGTTCTCCCCGCAGCCTCTCCCTAGCAGCAGACACAACGTTCCCAACACTCTATGAACTGTCTCCATTAGGAAACAGATAAAGATTTCAATGGGCCTAATTAATAGCATCAATTCATCAGACGTGACATACTAGTTGCGTGCAATCTCAGACTCTTGGAAACTCAGTGAAATTGAGGTGGAACAGTATCTGCTCTTGCCTTGGCAAAAGGCCTGGGAACATAATGTCCCTGGGAAAGGCGATTTCTATATTGCTGTAGGGATGAGAAGTCTTAATATTTACTGCAGAATGTCCCTGAGTTGAGTCGGGGGATTGGGCTCATTCATTGATCCAAAAATCTATAAAGAATCAGGCAGGGAATAATGTGGAACCAAAGTGTAGGGAGTGGAAATTTGTGCCTTGAGTAAACAATAGGAAAGGAATGTGAAATACACAGGTTTGAGTGTGTGTGTGTGTGTGTGTGTGTGTGTGTGTGTGTGTTGTGTGGTCCCTCAGTAAAATTTACTTAAATGGCTTTCTATGGAAAGTATAACAAGACAGCAGCCCTAGACCTGGGCACATGTGTCAATGTATCAAGGGACTTACCAGGCAACCCATTAACTGAACAACTTCAGTCTCTAGAGAAATATAGAGCCCAAGAGAGTGTGCAGTCCAAGAAGTTTTGCTCATTTATGATTCAAATGCCCTTATGCATGTAGTTTGAAGGTGATGTCATACACAGAGTTCAATCATTTTGTATATGAAGCAACATTCATGATGTGAAGTTTTCTTCTTCTGGTAGAGATCAAAAAGTTTCTTCTTGGTGTTTGTGAGTTATGGATGCCCAACCTGTAATCTTGACATAATAAAATACATGGGAGGAGAGGCATAGGTTGCATGCAAATACTACCATTCAAGGAAACATAAGATAAACTCTGGCATCCATGAAATTTGGTTGACAGGTGACCAAGGCAGCTCTGTCACTCAATGGGGTCTCAAAGGAGGGAGAGAAGATTGAAAAAGAAGAAAAACAATAGACAAAATTGTAACATGACTCCAGCCAGTGCTGAGGCTGTAGCAGCTTTTATTTTTCTCCAACCTGCCTTTATATGATTTTAGGTACATCCAAAACCCATGGTCAGGTCTTAGATCAAAGACAAAGTAATCAAGCAAAGTAGTAAACAAGGAGATCACATAAGATAGTAATCAAGCCAAAGGATCACACAAGGTAATAATTAAGTAAAGTAGTAAACAAAGCCCCATGGTCACTGTTTCTAATATTCTTATCTGAGCCCACTTCCTCGTCTGAGCCCAGTGACAAATGCCACATTTCTAGAAGCAGTGCCAAAAGCTCTCAACAGACAAGGGTCCTGAGAAATATGCCTGGTGGATACTGAAGAATGACTGAAACACAAATTCTCACAATTTATGTTGGTGATTCAGGATCTCCTGCTGTCTACCTGTGAAGTCTGAAGATGTGCACACCTCAGGCTAGAATGAGTATATGAGTTGGGACTAATACATCTCAATACCTCCATATTTTCTGTTATTGTTTCCTTACTCCTAAGATACAATGTATAAGTCCTGAGACGCCACCAAAATGGACAGAGTCAACCACATAATCAGCATCTTATATGATGCACACTATAGGAGTCCTGTATATGGTTGTAACAATTGAAAATTTCACAAAACATTCAATTCTACGTTGACAAAACAACATACTTTGGATAGAGGACACAGAAATCAAGCTGGAGCTGAGCTGTAAGCGTCCTCCCTGATGATCATTGTCCATAGAACCAGAAGGTGCTATACAGGATGCTGGAGGAGAATCATCACAGTCTTATTCAGTTTTGAAGCTTGCATGCTATAGCATTAACTTACCAGCAAGATATGCCTGCTTGTGCAATTGGTGGTATGACTGGTTTGCAGGCAGGGGTTGGGGGAAAAGGTAACTGTCTTCTGTTTGGATTTAAGGCCCACTCCACAGGAGGGGACACATCCCTGCCACAGAAAACCAAGAACCCTATGGCTGGTAAGAGAAATGAACAAATCTAACCCCAGCAGTCTAATGTTGATTTTAACTGTGGGTTGGGCGTGGGGGCATGTTTTGGTCTTTCAAATTGAATCCTTAACTATAAATATCTATGTTTTCATTCTGAAGAAATTACCACGCTGGTACTACCGTGAGAGTCTGGGTTGAAAGCTTCGAGTACTACTGATCTTAGCTGCTTCCTACTTGCCTTATAATCCTGGTAAATTCCCATCTATTACTGACTCTCCATTCCTCCACCTTCAAACAAGCCAATGATAAACTCTGACTCAGTCACTGCACACAGTTGTTATGAGAACCAGATGGGAAAACAGATGCGCACTATTCAAATGTGAGCTCTCTTTCCCCCAGAGCTGTTTGAATAAAACACATTTGCCATGTGTACATTTGGCAGGTTCACATCCCAGATAGAGACTGTACTGAAGTTTGAAATCACGGACTTTAGATTTACAATAAGAATCACAGTGCAGGGTGTTCTGTCCTTAAAATAACGCCACCCACATTGGCAAAGCCAAGTCATTCACACTGATGCCAATAAGTCTTCTAGAGATGTTGACTGTGGCTTTCATCCTGGCAACCGTTCTTAACAGTAGAAGATATGCATGCTTTACTAACACACAGGTTTTGTTGGACCCAAAGGGGAGAAGGAAATCTCAAAAGATACTCTTAAAAAACTTATATCTTAGGAGATATTTTCAAGAGCTGTAACAGATTTGCAGGATACTGTAGTTTTGCTCTTCATATAAGACCACATCACTATTCCTACAATTGGCCTTACTAAGCTTTTTATTTGGCCCTGTCCTATGCTGCGAGCTGATGCAATGCAGGGCAACTTGTTGAGAGCAGCCATGGCAATAGATCACATATTGCAGTATTGTTCTCTTCAACACAACAAACAGTGTGGAAAGAAATACCCTGGACACCATGTCTAGAATAGAAGACCAAGTCCAGATTGTACTTGTTCATATGACAAATCTTCAGAGCTGTAGGCAGCCAGCAACTTTACAGAGTGGTGTTGTGAATAGGTCCTTTGGATTCCTGTTTCCTTTATGGTTGTTTAAACATACAAAGAAAAGGAAATCCAAGATAGTCTTTGAAAACCCCAGTTCCTTAAAAATGTTCTGGCCTGATTTCATTCTTGGCACTTCATATAGCATGTGTGAAGCCAGGCTAGATTTGTTCAGCTACATGAGAAGCTCCAGGCAGTAGGTGTCATTCCTCAGTGTCCATGATGACATCTTACTATAGCCTTCCCATGAAGAAAATATTCCTTTCAGTTTTCATCAGAGAGTTGCTAGCTCTCCTATGTTAACAATCCTCCCCCAAGTCTTTCAAAATTAACCAGAAACATTATCTTCAGGAACATTGGCAACTAGAATATGTTTTCTTCTGTGTCTAGGCTCTATCCCTACCTACCAGTGCTAGATTCAGTTTCTCAAACAAACCGTGTAGACATTATCTTTTTATACCATGGGTCTGCTCATGAGACTGGTGTTAAAGGCCATCCCACCAAATATTGAAGAAAATAGTAGCACTGTGCTTACCTAATACTTTTGGAAAATTGAAGGCTATAGAATAGTTCTCAAATTATTTCAAGATGAAAGTAGTATTTTGATATAAAACTAGATGAAATATTATAAGAAAATAAGCCAATGCACCCCATGATCAAAGACATAAAAATTCTTCAGGTATACATCTCTATTTATTTAATAAGTTATTAGGAAAGAAACACTGAAATCTCTTATTATAAATATGAGTTATTTACTATATTTTGCTTATAGTAGGAATCATATTGTCTTGCTTCTAACATTGATAGATTGTTTGTATTCGCATCTGTGTTTACAAGAATTTACAGAGTATCATCATTTATGAAGGCAAATGAAAAGAATCCCCAAAGAACATGCAGGAAAATCAAATTCAAAGTTATTCTAGAGTGTACAATCTGCCATGATCAAATCATAATTCTCAAGCTAAACCTGCAATATTAAATACTAAGCAGTCTAATATGGCATCTCAATGAATCAAGTAAGGAAAAGTTTATAGAAGGTATTCTGTAAAAGTCAACTGACAACTTTAAGTAAAAGCCCTTTGAAATTCAAGATTGTAAGGAAACTTCCTTAAAATGGTAAAGAGCAGGAAGGAGAGAGAAAAACAGAAAGAACACCGTCTTAAGAGCCAACATGCCATTTTAAAACTTACTGCCATGTGATTAACATGTTCTTCTAAGACCCTCAATAAAATTAAAGTACAGTGCTTGCCAAGGATGCTTGTGGCTTGTTTATGCTCACTCTTCATGATAACCACCTCATGGTCTCAGGCCCCCTGAGTTTCTCTAATTTGTACCAGAGAGAGTGGCTGTGGGCTGCTGGGTCACTTGATGCCACAGAGCTCACACTGTATTTCACCTCCTATTATGGCCAAAGAGTCAAGGTAAACATATCTGAGTCACACCACTGACAAGAGGTAGGAAGAAAGCCAACTCAACTGAGAATATGATCTCATCCTTCATCAGATGAGAAAGCTTTTGGAAAAGATAGCTCTTTAGTTTTACAGTTAAAGAGCCATTTATCTTGCTAATACAGCTTCTGTCTTACAATTCAAAGTATTTAATAATGACAACAATTTTGCAGTTTTCTTAAAAGGTATTACTATTATCACATGAACTCTTGATTATCTCTTACATTATGAACATTTTCCTCTGTAACAGATTTGTCTAAATAATCCTTTTATCACCCAAACATCAGGACTGAACCAGGACTATGTTCTACTGTTGGCACTCTGTTTTATTCCCAGTCTTCCTAAATACTGAATTGTAAAGAAATATGTAGACCTACTCTTATCCACACAGCAAATTGAAAACCTTTAGTTGTCTTTCATAACACAGATCATTCTCTAATCTTGACAGGAATCTTCAGCTATACAATCTTAAAGAGACAAACCAGAGACTTTGCATAGAAGGTAGGATGATCAAGCTGGGAATCAACATTGTACATCAATCTGTTTTTCAAAGATCTATCTATCTATCTATCTATCTATCTATCTATCTACCTATCTATATCTATTTATCTATCTATCCCATCTATTTGTATGTATGTGTTTGCATGTGAGTTTTCATACATGTATAAATGCACATGAGTGTGTGTGTGTGTGTGTGTGTGTGTGGTGTGTGTGTGTGTGTGTGTGTGTGTGTGTGTGTGTGTGTGTATCTTTAGTGTTCTGGTCCCTATGGAGGCCAGAAAAACATGTCAGATCTCCTGGAACTAAATTTGAGAAAATTATCATATTTAATTGTAACAAGTCAATTGATGATATCTAACTGAGTAAAAAATAAGGCAGAACAGTAAAATTATATAATTTGGAAAATAGAGTGTGATATAATATTAGCAATAAAACCAGTTAAGAGTTAGTGATATTTGTCTCTGTGTAGCTAGATTCAGGAAGAGAAATGAGTAAGGAAGAAAATGCTGGGTTTTATTATATCATTGTAGAACCTTTTGACTTCTAAAATTGCCTGTTCTAAAAATAGTAACTTTCCAGGTGCAGACAGAAGAGAGAAGGCTCCTTTATGCTTTGGCATAAGGAAGGTAAAAATGACATCCTAAGAAACCAAATGGCTCTAACTCTACAATGATGCAAGAATGTGTGGATTGCATGGGCAATACTACAGGCCCAAAGAATGGACTCTGAGCTTCAGTGTGAACAGCTGCACAGCTTGCCAAACACACACCTGGTTCGAAGACTGTTATCTCCACAGTATCTACTCGCTGAGCCAGCCAGCGAGGACACCATCTATTACTAAGGTAGTTTTGAATCTGAGGACCAAATATTTGCAAAGAGAAAAGGATGATGGGAAAGATGAGATGGTGTAGGGATGGGGCGAGAGTATAGGCATTGAGGAGAGGGTGGCAGGGCCTATGAATTAACAATGTCATGCCTGCCTGAGTTGAGCACAGGGCTAACCATCCCACACACACAGCAATGTGACAGTCATCATTTCTCATTTGTCCATTTTACTAAAAAGAAAGCTGGAACTCTGCAAGAAATCTATCAACTGAAGGGACTCGCCAATCAAATGGTGTGTGACAGGGCATGGATTTGTGCCAGGTGTGTATGCTGCCAAAGTCTTATGCTATGATAGAATTAAAAAAAAAATCAGAGACCTTTGTCTTTGAGGAACATTTCCTTTCATTCCCTGAGCTCATCTAAACAGCAGGGTTTGATATTATCCTTTACCTTTTCAAACTATGGCAGGACACACATAACATAAAAGGTGTCGTTTTAATCATTTCAAAGCAGGCAATTTAGAAGAACTGTTTTAGTTAGGTTTCTATCGCTATGATAAAACACCATGTTCAAAGACAAGTTGGGGAAAGGGGGCTTTACTTCATCTTACAGCTTACAGTCCATCATGAAAGGAAGTCAGGGCAGGAACTCAAGCAGGGCAGACACTTAGAGGCAGTGTTGGACTCTAAGATTCAAAACCAGGGGACACGCTCCCACCGAAACACACAGACAGGACTTGCTGCAATAACATGAGGTTTAATGATACTAGTGCACTAGGACTCTCTCTCATGTAGGCAAAGAGAGCCCCAAACAAAAGCTAGGAGCAGTTCTTACACAGAGTTCATGAGGGCAACCACAAAGGCCAGTCTCTGGGTGATTCATATTATGACAATGAGTGTCTTCCCAGGTTTGTCCAGGTTTATTAAGTTAAGGGCCCAGCTTCCTGATTCCTGGAATGTGTCTGTGTGCTCTGGGCCCTCCTCACCTGAAGGTGGGTTCCCTCCCCTGTGGTCTGAGGAATGTTAATCAGACTCTCCCTTCTTCCTCTGAATGTTAATCTAGCAAGTGTCTTCTGACTAAGGAATGTGTCCCTCCCGGGATGTGTCCTGGGACAGTGGGATTCTTTTAAACTCAAGTTCAAACCCAAAACCTGAAAGTCCTACAGCAGAAGCTCAAAGCAGGAACCTGGATAAAACTGAAGCACAGACCATAGAGGAATGCTGCTTACTAGCTTGATCCCCATGAATTGCTCAACAGTCTTTCTTCTATAACTGAAGTCTCTGAAGCTGGAAAAGATGCTTCATATAAAGGTATAGCCTACTAGAGTTTTAGATTTAAAAAGAACACAAACTTTTATGTGCCACTCTGATAGCCAGTGGTTCTCAACTTTCCTAATGCTGCAACCTTTTAATACAGTTCTCCTCTTGCTGTGGTGAACCCCCAACCTTAAAATCGTTGAGACAGGCTAGGCTGACTCCATGACAGCCTTCAAATTGACAGTTCAGGAGACTAGGCTTAAATCTCTGCTTCCAAGAACTGGGCAAGTCCAGGCAAGTCCAGGCAAGTCCAGGCCCTGCCACCTGGCCTGAAGCAAGCAGCAGGTTCCAGACTTCCTCAGCAACAGTTGCCAACCCCTGTTCCACCCTCTGACATCCCACCAATGATTCTGGGATTCCCCTAGAGATAGAGTCAACAGATTACGATAGAGGCCACCTACCCTTCCCCAGAATTCCCCTAATCAAAGCCTGAAAATCAGGCCTGCAAGCTCACAGGGGTGCCACTATCTTGGTAGATGGTAGACCCCAGCATACTGAACTTCTGCAGAATAAAACACTCTTTGCTTTTGCATTCTATTTGAGTCTGGGATATCATTCTTCAGCAAATCATGGGCCCTTACATTTGGGAGCTCGTCTAGGATTCACTGGAGACCCCCCTGACCCAAATAGTGGAGTGTTTTTCTGATCGGTAAGTTGTTTTCTATCCATCTGTGTTTAAGGTTTAATCTGGGGTCTGAGAGGGACAAAGCAGACAAATATTTTGTCACCTAGCCGGGGACAATGGAGGACACTCTAGACCCGTTATGAGAAGCCAGAGAACTTGCTAGTTCTCATCTGGATCCTGAACTGGTTGTGGGACTATGGGCTTCCCATGCACAGGGAGGAAGATGGTCTAAGACAGCCTTTTCATTTTATTTTTGTTTTCCTGGGGAAAGGCCTTCTGTGTCTGTCTGTGTATGTCCTGTTTGTTGCAGGAGACCTTGGTCTGGTGTTCCTCTCTGCAGACTAACCATCTTTTGCAGGAATGAATGGCCCACCTATAAAGTAGGGTGGCCTGAGGAGGGAACTTTGCATCCTCATCATTTATAGGGTGAAGGGTAAGTATATGAGACTTGGGGCCACCTGGACCAAGTGCCGTAAATCACCATGTGGCAATACTTCGTTGAGAAGCTCCCTGTTTGGATGAGACCTTTGTTGTTACGGGCCTCGCCACTCTCTACTCTACTTCCTCTAAAGGAAGGTCAGCCTCAGCCTCCTGCCTTGCTCCCCCTTTCTGCTCCCAAGGAGGATCTCTGACCCTACATTATGTTCCTGCTCTTGGAACCACTGCATGTGCCCAGACAGCACAGGAAGAGAGAGGAGCATCCCCTGACTCCCCTACCTCTCCTGACTCTGCTTAGAATCCACCTCACACTTGAGCCCATATTGCCCAGAGGACAGACTCTATTAAGGCCTTATCCCTCCAGGCTACAGGACCCCTAGATGCTCAGGGAAGACAGTTCATGGCATATGTGCCATTTGCCAGTAATGATCTTTATAATTGAAAGTTGCAGAAAACCCCATTTTTAGGAAGACCATCAGCTCTCACAGGTCTTCCAGATTCAATCATGCAGATTTACCTGCTTACCTGGGACTGTCAGCAGTTGCTCCAGGTCCTCTTCATGACAGAGGAAAGAGAGAGGATTGTGGAAGCCACCCAGAAATTGGTTCCAGGGAGCAAATGTGCTGCCCACTCAAGTCCATGCTGATATTGATCCAGCCTTTCCTTTGACTCAACCTGACTGGAATTTTAACACTGCTGAAAATAAGGAAAGGCTCTAGGTCCACGGCTAGATTCTGATAGGGACCTCCAAGAGGCTGCTGAGGGCCCCACAAATTTATTTAAGGTAAGCCAGGTGATGCAGGGAAAGAATGAAAGTCTCAGGGAATATCTAAAAAGACTTTTTGAAACCTATAGGACCTACACTCCTTTTGGCCCAGAATCCAGAGAGCACCAGTCAGCTGTGAACCTGGCTTTTGCCAACCAAGCTGCCCCTGATATCTGTTGGAAGCTTCAGACACTGAATGGCTTTGTGGCCTGCCTCTGGCACCTAAAAGCCAGTTTCTATTTGCCTTTGAATGGCAAGATTTCGGAGAAGCTTCAAGAGACAACTGACTTGGACATGCCTACCTCGAGGATTCAAGTACTCACCCACCATCTTTGATGAGGCACTGCATGAGGACTTGGGTGAGTACTGGCTGGCCCACCTCCAAATAACTGTGCTCCAGTATGGAGATGACATCCTGATTGTGGGGCCCCTGACTTAGAGATATGTCAGGAAGCCACACAGACCGTCTATAGGAGCTGAGTCAACTTGGCTACTAAGTGTCTGCTAAGAAGGCCCAGCTTTGTCAACTTGAGGTCACCTATTTGGGGTACATATCCGGGGTGGGGGGGCAGCTGTTGGATACCTGGAAGCAAACCATCCTTAGCATCCCAGTTCCATCAACCCTAAGACAAGTACAGTAATTTCTGGGATCTGCCAAGTTTTGTAGACTTTGGCTGCCAGAGTTCATTGAGATAGCCAAACTGTTATACAAGGCCACTGGGGCCAAGAAGACAAAATAGAATGGATCTCTGAGATGGACATGGCTTTTAAGACTCTATGAAGAGCTTTGTTGGAGTCACCTGCCTTGGCCCTCCCGGACATTCACAAACCTTTCCACTTGTATGTGGATGAGAGAAAGGGGATAACAAAGGTGGTGTTCACCCAAATGTTGGGACCTTGGAAAACACCTGTGGCTTATGTAAGAAGCTTGACCTGGTGGCCCAAGGATGGCCAGCCTGCTTCTGGATCATAGCTGCCATATGCAGTCAAGGATGCTGACAAAATAACCATAGAACAGGAACTTATCATCATCCTCCATACTATTAAGGGAACTGTACAGACTCTACCCAGCCACTGGCTATCCAACACCAGACTGGTGTACTCTCAGGCTCTACTTTTAATCCCTCTTGCATAAGATATAACCCATCATCTGCCCTAAACTCTGCCACCCTGCTACCTAACCCATCCTCAGATGTGCAGCATGATTGCTCTATAGTTCTGGGACATCATGCCAGACTTGACTGACATACCCTGTCCAGATGCAGAATGTATATACTTCATGGATAGGAGCAGCTTCATCCAGAATGGAATCAGGTATGCATGGATAGCAGTAGTGGACTTGGTTTCTGTTATTTCGGGAACTGCTTTGCCACTGGAAACTTCAGCCCAGAAAGCTGAACTAAACACTCTAGCCCAGGTTTTAAAACTGGCAAAAGACACCATAACTTATGTCTACACTGACACTGCTGTCACTATGCCTTTTCAAAGGCTCATGTACATGGGTCCATCTACCAAGAGAAAGGATTATTGACTGCTGAAGGAAAAACCATCAAAACCAAGGAGGAATACTTGCTTTATTGGAGGCATTCTTTTTCCTCTCAAAGTGCCCATAATTCATTGCCCTGGGCATCAGAAAGGGACATCAGAAGTAGCCCAAGGGAACAGGCTAGCTGATAAAGCCGAAAGGGAGGCCACCCAAGCTTCCCCAGCCAACATCCTGGTAGCTTTGCATCCCCCTGCACTCCCAGCCATCTCTGAATATACTTCAGAGGACAAATGACATCAGTTGAAGGGCCAAGTAGATTACAGAAGAGATAGACCTCAGAAAGCTGCACCACTCTACTGAAGGAATTTACTAAGCTACTCACCCATCAGATTCATCAAGCTTCACACCTGGTCACCGAAAACTGAAGGAACTGCTGTGAGGAACAAGGTACAAAATATTTAACTTAGGATACTTGGTTGATCAGGTAATCTCAGGCTATGCCACCTGCCAGGCTGTGAACTCCTCAGGCACCATCAAGGAGCCTCTCTAGGTACCAGAATCAGGGGCCAATGGGCAGGGGCTAATTGGGAAATAGATTTTACAGAAATAAAACCAAGAACATATGGATATAAGTATTTACTAGTTTTTATACATACTTTTTCAGGATGGATAGAAGCCTACCTTCAAAGAAGAATGACAATATAGTAGCAAAGAAGCTTCTGGAAGACATCATACCTAGGTGTGGTTTGCCTACCTTGCTTGGGTCTGACAATGGACCAGCATTGACCAAATTAACCCTTGGAACTGGTGGTGACTGGGCGTTCTTTCTACCTTATGCCTTATATAGGGGTAGGAACGCCCCCTATACTTTAGGTCCCACCTCCTTTGAGATCCTACATGGGAGGCCCCCTCCCATGCTGCCTAACATCCAGTCTGATATCTTAGCTGAATATGACCAAAATAAGATTTTTAAATCCTTGGAAGCCCTCCATAAGGTCTAGAAGCAACTCTGTCCTGCTACCTGCTGGGTTTATGAGTCTGCTCCTTCCCCTAACTCCCACTGCTTTGAACCAGAAGACAGAAGTTTGGGTTAAGAGACATAACCACAAGATTCTGGGACCTCACTGGAAAGGACCTTATACCATGATCCTGACCATACCTACAGCTGTAGATATGCAGAATCAGAATGTGGATAAACAATTCCCACATTAATGTTGCAACGGTGGATAAACTGAGAGCCCCCTTACTATCTGGGTATCCCCAGGGGGTGATTCAACAACCTTATCATCAAGTTCATAGTGGGTGTCAAGAAGGCAACTTGGATTGCCAGTTCTTTACTCCTCTAGCCCAGGACTTAACACAGAACTGTTGGTTTCCAGACAGGGACTCTGCATTGGAAATGAGATACCCATAGTCTATTTCTATCTCTGCAACCACACTTTACCTCCTATTGTTGCAGGATATATGTTGTCTCCAGAGAGTGTTTCGTGGGCTTGTATCTCAGGGCTTACTCCATGCATTTATGGCCTGGTTGTAAATATGACTGAGGATTTTTATGTTATAGTACAGCTTATACACAGAATGACTTATTACTCTGAGGAGGATGTCTTCAACCAGCTAGCACCTCCAAGTAATTGGGTTAAAAGGGTGGCCATTTATACTGTGTTACTAGGTTCTCTCCTTGGCATAGAGGTAGCCAGAGCTGTTAGTATAGGGGGCTCAGACCTAATACTCCAAGATAAAATTTACAAGGCCCTATAGTGGTGATAGATGCAGATATACAGGAGATAGAAAAGTCTATCACAACCCTGCAGAAGTCCCTATCCTCCCTGGTAGAAGTAGTCTTACAGAACAGCAGAGGCCTAGATTTGCTGTTCCTCCAGCAGGGAGGACTCTGTGCAGCCTTAGGTGAGGAATGTCGTTTCTATTTTGACCACTCAGGGATGATCAAAGAATCCATGGCTTTAGTCAGAAAAAGACCCTCTTCAACTGGGCTCCTTGCCTGAACACCCTTGTCTCTACCCTGACCTCTTATCCTACTAATGTTGGATTTGATTTATGGTCCTTGCATAATCAATTCTTTAGTTAGGTTTGTTAAGGAACAGATTTCCACAGTTCAATTGATGATTCTCAAACAATACAAGCCCATAGAAACACCTCAAGGATTCTCGATGACCCAAAACTGAAGGGGTGAATGAGACAGACTAAGCTGACTCTATGACAGGCTTCAAATTGGCAGTTCAGGAGACTAGGCCTAAATATCTATTTCCAAGAACTGGACAAGTCCAGGCAAGTCCAAGCCCTGCCACCTGGCCTGAGGCAAAGACAATGTGTCAGCAGAAGTTACCAGACTTCCCCAGCAACAATTTCCAAACTTCCTCACCAACAGTCGCCGCCGGGGGCGGCGCGGACACACTCCAGCAATGATTCTGGAATGTCCCTAGAGATAGAGCCAACAGAAAAGATAGAGGTCACCAATCAGGCCTCAAATTCCCCTAATGTACTTCAAATCAGATCTGGAAGATCACTGGGGCGCGCCTCCATGTTGGAAGATGGTAGACCCCAGCATGCTGGATTTCTGCAGAGTAAAATGCTGTTTGCTTTTGCATACTATTTGAGTCTGGGGTATCATTCTTCTGTGAATCATGAACCTATTTATTATTTTTCTGTAAGTTTGCTATTGTTATGAATCATAATGTACATATCTGTGTTTTCCTCTTAGGCAACCCCTGTGAAGGGATCCTTCGACTCCTCGGTTGAGAACCACTTGCTCTAAGCTACTCTGCTGCATCTACAAATGTTGTGGAAACAACCCTGACTTTGTCAGCTTTGAAAGCACTTTAGAAATGATCCGCACCCTTGAAATGTAGGCCATCAGGTTTTTCTAAAAGATGTGGGTTTGGGTTCTGTAACTTGTATCCACCAAATGGACCATGAGAAGCACAGTGCAGGGGTCCATTGATTTTTTTTTTTTTTTTTTTTAGAGCACCAGCTAGAACTTAGAACCAAACAGGTGTGCTTTTGTTTTGCCAGGTCAAAATGAAGAATACAGTAGTCTTAAAGAAGTGTGCTTTTCTAGTTTGGGCAAGAAGGACCAGGAGAACAAAGAATTGGTTGCATTCAGTGACACATACCAGTGTTAATCCCTCTACCAAAGCCAACCAGGCTTCCATAGTCAGCAAGAGCACTGTGTTATTCTAATGCTCCACCAGCTTGACCAGAAACCAAACACAGCAAAGCAAACAGAAACAGACTTGTCAATACAATACTGCCCACAAATGAAGCCCAGGAACAGCTAGGGCAAGGGGTTTGTTTTTGGTTTTGGTTCTGATTCCCATTTCTTTGTGTGTTCTTTGATCCACCTAATTCCCCTACATACAAATTTTATCTAAACTGACTTTGATTTTTTCTAGGACAGTAACGCTCTTTAGGATGGTAAGTGTGATGTCCTCGGGCAGGTGAGTTTCCATAAATGACTCTTCAAATTAATTTTAAAGCCTGGACTATTCTCAAGAGAATGCTTTCAATGTAAATGTTGAAATGGGACTTTCCCTTTGGAGGGACTAAAGAAGCAACAGTCCTCTGGGAGGAAGATCAGCAAGGAAGACAATAGAAAGACTGCACAATTATTGAGAAGGTATTGTACAAAAAAGCAATCTCAGTTGCACGGAACAGGGCCAAGTATAGTTAGTTCACTCTTAGTGTCAGCATTGTGCTTCTACTGAAGGTAGCTGTGGTGGTTTAAATGAGAATGGCCCCATAGACTCTCATATTAGACTGTTGGTCCCAGTTGGTATGGAAAGGATTAGCAGATGCTGGGAAGTGAGGTGCTGTTGGAGGTACATCACTGCAGACACCCTTGAGCTTTCAAAAGCTTCTTGCCATTCCCAGTGGGTGCTTAGCTCCCAGTTTCAGATGTGAGCTCTCTGCCTTTCCTTCCACCAGGCCTTAGTTTCACCACCACAGAGTCTAATGCTCCAGAACCAAAAGGACAGTGTAATGTTTTCTTTTATAAGTTGCCTTGGTCTTTATGTTTTATCATAGCAACAGGACACTAAGTAGTAACCAGTAGCAGAACATGCCAGTGCTAGTGAAGAAGAGGGTCCTGGAGGCCCTTTCTGATGTGTTTTATAAAACCACAGATATGTTTTATAGAGCACAGTATGATGTAGTGGAAAGATGTACATCAGCAGGCCCATGCTGAGGCATCTTCACCCATACCCTGAGGTACCAGCCATACAACAGATGTAGTATAGAATCAAGCTTATTTGGGGGCATGGGAAGAGGAGCTAATAAGGGAGTAGAGGCAAAGAAAAAGGAGAGAGAGAGAGAGAGAGAAAGAGAGAGAGGGAGGGAGGGAGGGAGGGAGGGAGGGAGGAGGCCTGCCATGACATGGAGAGAGATGGAAGGAAGGGAAGGGGAGAGAGGAAAAAGGGGTTCCGAGAGAGAGAAAAGGGTCAGAGAGTCAGTTAGAGAGAGGGAGAAGCCAAACGGTCCCTTTTATAGCAAGCCAGGCCTACCTAGCTATTGCTATGTAACTGTTGGGAGGAGTATAGAAGGAATGCCAACATTTCACCATTTTGGTTTAATTTTAAAAAGGTTTAATTTAAAAAGAGGTTGGGTGAAGCAGGAATAGGGTCATTGTGATCTTTAAGTGCTTCCTGATGACTTTGCGGTCACATGTCTCTGGGAAATCTAGGAAGATGGGGATGGAGATGTTGGTCAAGTCTTAGGAGAGTTAGCTGTTTCCTTGCTGTCCAGGGTCTATGAAACTATCTGTAGGTAGGAAGGAGCAGGTCCAGTAGAAGTATCTGTGTCGGTGAGAGTAGGCTGGAACATCCCTGGGCTGCTTCTCTGGAGCTGCCCTGGGTGTCGATTTTGAGTAAATGCCTGAACTTGGCAAGATGCTGAAACACACACACACACAATATATACATTTTAATATATATATATATATATATATATATATATATATATATATATATATATTAAAGGCAGAAAATAAAGTTAAGTAGATTTGGGAGAAAAACTTTTCTTAGGTGTACATTTGAAACCCTTAGGTCTTGGCAGAAACTATGATAACTGATAAGTGTAGATTTAGCATGAGAAAAACTTTAAGTCTAGAGTTAGAAGACAATCAAAGGAAACTTAAAATTTGAACTTGTGATTCTAAAAGTTGAATCGTAGGTTGGAATGTTTATAGTGGCATAACAGGTAGAGGAAATATGAGGCATTTAGTCACTGGAAACTGAGTTTAGATGAGGAAGGAACGGAAGGTTACATCTGAGAACGCTTACATCTGAACATGTGTATCACTCATGAAGCCTGTGAGCAAGGCAAACCTGTCTGTCTTTTTGATAGGAGATCTGGTAGTCTTAGCTAATTAATGAATTGACTCATGAGCTAATACAGTGGTGGATTACCTTGGGGTAAGAAGCTAGTTGTTTGTTTTCTAGCTGTCAGGCTGAAGTTAGCTTAGCTGTCAATGTACTCAAATATCCGGGAAGAATAAATTATGACCTAGATGCTATATATTAATTAAAATAACACAGGTTACTTTATAGTACACTACCTAGACAATTCTCCCAGGTACCTGTGGTCTCCATCAAAACTCAGGCAGAGGTAGTCTGGCAATCAGGCCTAGATGATGAGAGACTTTTTTCTGTGGAGGAGGAATGTGGGAGAAATGTCTCACTTTGTCTTAGGCAATATGAAACATTTAATTCTCTGAGTATTCTCTGTTTGTCCACAGTTTAGGCCAAACTCTGGCAGCGGACAAGGGAATGAAGCTGTGTTTCTCAATGGTTGTCTTACCACAATCTAGGGAGAGCTTCTTGTCAATGACCCATATCTTCTCGCAGACTTTGGGGTAGAGGTCACGGTTAGGATTTGGGAGTCTCTGTCTGTCATAAAAAGCTTAAACATTTAACATTACATTTAACAGATTTTTGACAAGATTGACAGCCAGTATCTATTAAGCATATCTGAGTTAGACAATCTGTGTTTGTTTTTAATTATTTGCTCTAGAATATATCTAGCAAACAAAAAGTTTATATTATAACCTAATGACAGTAGCAAAAACAAGGCTAAACATCACTTTAAGGCAATTTTACTGTTGTAACAATTTTACTGTTGTAAGTCTTTAAATTAAAATTATTATTTACCAAGGCAGGATAGAAATCACATGAAAACCTTATCTTTATTGAAAAGTGTCTTTGGAGACCTTTTAAGTCAGGCTGTTCTCCTAAAGATGGTGGTGAAGTAGGGACTACACATAACAAAGATGACAGATAACCATGAGTCTGGCTTCAACCAAGATGGTGCTGAAACTACAACCAGCCATGTGACCGCCCTTAGCTAAGATGGCACTGAAGCAAGAGCTCTACTTGTGGAGGACAGTCATGTGTTTGTTATAACTTAGAATGGAACGGCATTTATCTATAGAAGTGTGGCTATGTCTCAGCAGAGACAAA
This sequence comes from Grammomys surdaster, assembly GCF_004785775.1. Lineage (NCBI taxonomy): Eukaryota > Metazoa > Chordata > Mammalia > Rodentia > Muridae > Grammomys > Grammomys surdaster. The sequence continues at coordinate 5,376,077 of NW_021604599.1, read as the reverse complement.
TAAAGAGACAAATAGACATGTTTTGTCTTGTGGACAGGGGATTATGTATATGTGAGGAGATCTCTCCCTGTCACCACAGGCAGCCTCTGCCACTGTGCTGACTGGAGCTATGGTATGGAGTCGCTTGGCACACAGTGATCCCTTCTCCTGCGACAGCTGGCTTAGAGCTGGTGTGGACCAGAGTGGAAAGAAATCAGAGATCAGAGATAAACATTTTTCAGGAAGTAGAAATTTAAGACTACCCATTGGAGCAAACATCTGGCACCAGCAGTGGCAGGGTAGAGTACTGGGTGGCAGAGAGTGGGCAATCAAAGCAGCCGGCTGGCCGGGCTGCTGTAGGGTTGGGTCAGGCAGAGAACAACAGAGTGAGTTAGGGACAAAACAAAATCTGGAGAGTGTCATTAGAGTCAAAGGAATGGGGAGCAGAGAATGGAGAAATAAAGCAGCTGGGGCAAAGGTGGGAAAAAAGCCTACATAGAAAACCTTCCATTTTCCAGATCCCTGGTGAGAGTTGTAAAAGTTTTTTTTTTCCCAAAGTGTCATTAAGTGGCCATTGAGAGTTATCTAGTGGGCATTGGGGCCAAATTTAACCTGTAAATTCAGAACCCTTTCAGACCAGGAGTTGCTCCAGTAGAGAGTCTGGAAGTAGCAGTGAAGACATTCCCTTTGAGTAAGGATAGCAGTTACCAATTTTCCCTACCAGTGTCCTAAGGATAAATATGATAACTAGGAAAAGTAGCAGCCAGACCAGATCACCAGGTCATCATGAGGTGACCTATGGTCTGAGCTCTGAGCCAGTACCTGAAAGTCAAGAGAAAGGTTTATCTAGGCCTAGTGTTTTCCAGCAGTGAGAGGGAAAAAACACCGACTTGAGAGAAAGAAAGCTCACCCAAGGGAAGAGGTCCTAAGACAAAGGGGCAGCAAGCGGGCAGCCAAGACTGAGAGTACCTCCATCCCCAAGGACACTAGAGGGTGGCTACAAGCTCAACAGTCCTCCCTTGAGAGGGGAAAGTCCATGCTGCAGCAGGAAATGTGAACCTGTGTGTGTGTAAATTGGAGTCACAATAGCAAATAATATGTTTTATAAAACCAAGCTGAGGCATCCCTCCCCCCACCCCCCCAACCCTGAAGGTACAAGCCATATGACCTGGCTGTTGCTAGGTAACTGTTGAGCAGCATATAGAAGGAATACCAACACCTTCTCTTCTTGCAATCATTATTTCCAGCTTCCTGTCCTGCTCCTGTGTTGAATTGTTGTTTGACCTTCAGGCATCTTCCTGCTTTCCTGCTCTTCACTCACTTTTGGATGGGTTCACACCATCTCTGTTTGTTTGTCTGTCTGTCTGTCTGTCTCTTTGTTTTGGAGGTATGGGAACTAATCTTGGACTCTGCTTTTGATCCCAAAGACTAGCTATAGATTAGGCATCCCTAAGCTGAAAATGGGATACCCAAAATGCTCTCAAACCAAAACCTTTCGGAGCACTGGCAAGCCACTGTAAAACTGCACACAACAGGCCACAGTCAGAACACAAATGTACTAAAAATATTAGATAAAACTATTTTCAGATGACTTGTATGTATATATTAAATTTAGAGTCGGATTCCAGATTTATTACATATACATATAAGTACATATAAATATTACATATAAGTATTTGTGTGTGTGTGTGTGTGTGTGTGTGTGTAAATCTGAAAATAAGAATCAGGAAAAGTTTCAGTCTTAAGCATACTAGAAAGGGAATATGCAGCCTACACTTTGCCCAAACAAGTGTCCCTTCCAGAGATGTATGGATCAGCTATGACAGAGGAGACCCCATGAAGAACTAGAAAAATTCAAGAGAATCAAACAGGGATTCCTTCTGCCATCCTTCACACAGCATAAATGAAGACATGGTTGGTTATTATTAAAATTGACTCATCAAAAGGACAGCTGTCTTTCACATGCTCAAACAAGGAGCAGAATTTTATCCTTAACTACTCTGTGCACCTTGCACAGACTAGCACAATCGATGCAGATATCTTGATGGTACTTGATGGTCTATCTTGAGATTTATATATTGCAGAGTATATAGTTTTGGTGAGATTCATCTGTAAAGATGCTGAACTGACCCTACTGGACTCCCTGAGTCATGGATTCCAGGTCATCTTGCCTCATTTAACCTTTTAGACAGATCCAGTCAGAACTTTAGTCCCCTGAGCCTTCTAGGCATCAGAGACTGAATAACAATTGCTGACTTGGCTTTCTTAAGGCCTAACAAAATCTCCTAAGTTTCCTACCCTCCCCCTCCCCTTTAAAGATTTTTATTGCCCATGTTCAGCCAGAAGTAGTTATGAAAAGTCATCAGCCCAGTTCCCTGGGCTTAGAGTGGATGGATTTGGTTATTTTATGAATTATAGATATGTTGTCATTTTAAAAGATAGTTTACAAAGGTTTGGACAGGGAGGGAACTAGAAAGCTTTAAACTCATGGATTTCTACCTTTCTTTTCCTCTTCTCTATCCTCCCTTCTTAAGTAGGGAAAGTGGGGGTAGAAGAGAAAAAGAGGGATATAGTGATATAGGAACTAGAGTAGACAAATAGGGATAGGTTATTAAATTTACTCTTAAACAAAACATTGCATAGCCATAACTTACATTGGTAGAAATCTTTATAGTTAATGCAAACTGAAGTTATAATCTTACATTGGTGTGCAATTTATAGATTGCTGTGGATGTAAGATATAGCTGCCTTCCCTAGGGTAAGTTCCTTAGGATTAGGTCCTGTGCTGTTTACAACTTAATTTTCTGTCCTAAAGTTACCCCACTTTCTATGACTTCTCTCAACTCTCACAAGGTCTTACTCCCCTTAAGCACATAAAGAAATTGAGGCTTATCTTTTACTAGCTAATTATCTAGCTTGTAAAATGTGATTACTAAATAACAGAAATTCTTGGTGACCTCAGATTGTCCTGAGTAAGCTCCATTCTCTTTGCATCACATCAGCCTTCTACCACATGGGTCCAACCTCAGTGACGGCTATGGAGCATGCAACTAATCTCCTGACACTTAACCTCCCCCCTAAAAGGATACTGGACCTTGAAAATGGAGTATGCCACACATGGTACCTCCAGTCAGTACCTTAACAATCGACTATTCTCATAGTTGTAGAAAGCCAAAAGTTCATTTTTTTTTTTTTGTATTTTTGTAGTAGGGAATGTCACCCACCATACTTACATAGCTGGAGCACCAGTGGGTGGTGAAGAGATAGTAGGGAAAAAAGAAAGCAATATAAAATAGATAATATTAGTTATGAATAAAAAATACCTAGCATGGCTTGAGACTATCAAGCGCCCATAATTCAGTGCAAAGGATCATTTGCTACAGAAGATGACACCTATGAGTCGGGTGTCAGAGAACTTACCTTTCCACAGTCACCCCTTTGCTCTATGCTTTTTGTCGCGACCACTTTTGTAAGATTTTGGGACACTAAGAGTTCTATGGGAGTTTATAAAAACAAAGATTGCCTGGGAATTAGGATATCTAAGCAGGGTTGCACCACCTATGCACCAGACTTATACAGAAATTCAGTGTACCTGAAAAAAAACTTTGTCTTTTAAACAAGTATTTGCGTAAGTACAGAGTGTATGTGCACTTGTGTGCACACATTCACATGTGTGTTATCTACTGTACTTCTGGTCTTAAGAGGGATCCTATATCAAAAATGTAGGCTGTAAGGAACATCATTATCCAGCAATTAACTAATATTGACAGTTCTAATAATAGTTTATCCTCAGTTAATCCTATAATTTGCTCCCATAATGTGATGGCTAATTATGTAAAGGCCTGAACCTCTAGCAAGCATCCCTCAGCATCCAGCTTCCTATTATGAATGGATACCTAATAAATACTTGGACAATATATTATACTATAAAGATCCCAACACAAAAGTATGTACTTTATCTGCATTCTGTCGATTCATTAATGACAGAATTTTATTCATACAATAGATTTTTACAGACATTTAAAATGTTGTTTTGTCATTGATTTGCTTATGACAAAAACATCTCATTTAAGTCTGCATAGGAAATTTCAAGGTTATTGTATTTTAAAGTAGAAATATTCACCATATCCATTTTTATAAATTGCCCATATGTCTAATATCTCAGCATAGTTTGTAAAATTTGCAACAGGCATGCCTTAAAAAAAGAATAATACAAAAAACAAAGAACAAGACTACATTCTTCCCTATCTTGGTAGCTTTTGTTTCTTGAAATTTTTCATAGGAGAAACAACACATACACACACACACACACACACACACACACATCACATCTTCATTTTCTGACTATTGAGACAACAGGGCCTCTTTAGCTTGTATCATTTATCTTCATAGTGACTATAAAAGAAATATATTCAGATTCTTTTGGCTGCAAGTAACAAAAAAAATTAAAACTGTCAAAACCATGAAGAATTTCTTATTTCACTTCACAGAACTCCAGAAGCAGAGCTTCCTTAGACTCACAAATCCTATGATCACCATGGCCTCAGAGTCATCCCACAGTATCTGCTTTGACTTCAGCCTGTTCTTAATCGTCTCTCCCTTGACTGTGAGGACATGGCTAAATGACTTTAGAGATCAAGTAGACGTAATGGTGGGGACTTCTCTCTTCCAGTGATCCTAGATTAACAGGATCCTTTAGATCCCACAACTCCAGCACCAATATTCCTCTGGTTAGTCAAAATTATATCAGATAACTGTGTTAAGGCCAATTTTACAATTGCTTATGCAAGAATTGTGAATTACTATGATTGGCCATCTCCATCTTCTACCATGCTAGCACCAAAGATCACGACTCTTAACCATGGGAATGTGGAAGAAGACATTTCATTAACAGAATTATGCTTACAAAGGAGGAGAAAGACCTGCTGAGAAGCAAAGGTTCCTATAACGTGACTACTGTACACAGTGATTTCTCACCCACTAAAAAGGGTTTCCTGTCTATGTTTTATGGCTGATCGTTATTCTGTGTCTCAAGAGAACATATAGTTAAAAAAAAAAAAAGTAGACACCATCTGTTTTAGTTGGTTACTTTCTTATTGCTGCGATAAAACACCATAACCATGACAGAGTTTATTTTGGCTTATAATTTCAGGGGCATAAGAGTCCATCACGAAGGGAGGGGAAGGCAGAGTATCAAGCAAGAGACATAGTGGCAGGGGCAGGAAGCTAGGGGGTCACATTATCATACATATGATCCAGAGAGGCTGAACTACAAGTAGAAACACATATTGAACTCTCAAGGCCTACCTCAGTAATGGACTTACTCTAGAAAGGCTATACCTTCCCATAACCTCTCCAAACAGCTCCACAAATGGGAAACCACATGTTCAAATACCTATGGGTGACATTTCTTATTCAAACCAAAATGCTACTCCCTGACCATCATAGGCTCATGATCATTTCATAAAGGAAACTGCATTTAATCCAGTTTCAAAATTCTTATAATTCCTTTACAGTCCCAACACAAGGACCAAAGTCTCTTCTGAGATAAACCACACCAATCCTGCAGCCCAAACATCTGTTGAGGATAACACAGGTCTCTATCTCTACAGACAACTCAGCAGTCGGGGTTAACCCTCATCTGACATTGCAGAACACACATGGAATAGGGCTAACCCTGATCTGTCACTGCAGCCTACACATGTAACAGGGTTAACCCTCATCTGTCACTGCAGACCACACATGTAACAGGGTTAACCCTCCTCTGTC
>NW_021604599.1:5369961-5370319 GCF_004785775.1 Grammomys surdaster | reverse complement strand
CCTATACATGTAACAGGGTTAACCCTCCTCTGTCACTGCAGACCACACATCTGTCACTGCAGACCACACATCTGTCACTGCAGCCCACACATGTAACAGGGTTAGCCCTCCTCTGTCACTGCAGACCACACATGTAACAGGGTTAACCATCCTCTGTCACTGCAGACCACATATGTAACAGGGCTAACCCTCATCTGTCACTGCAGCCTACACATGTAACAGGGTTAACCCTCATATGTCACTGCAGACCACACATGTAACAGGGTTAACCCCCTCTGTCACCGCAGCCCACACATCTGTCACTGCAGACCACACATGTAACAGGGCTAACCCTCCTCTGTCACTGCAGACCACATAT
>NW_021604599.1:5294697-5369951 GCF_004785775.1 Grammomys surdaster | reverse complement strand
ACTGCAGACCACACATGTAACAGGGTTAACCCTCCTCTGTCACTGCAGACCACACATCTGTCACTGCAGCCCACACTTGTAACAGGGTTAGCCCTCATCTGTCACTGCAGCCTCCACATGTAACAGGGTTAACCCTCCTCTGTCACTGCAGCCTACACATGTAACAGGGCTAACCCTCATCTGCTACTGCAGACCACACATGTATCAGAGTTAATGTGGATCCCTTTTCCAGAGGGTGTCCCAGGAAGATCTCTGGCCCAGCTGGGTGCGGGAGTCCAGGCCAAGGAGATAAGAGTGCAAGCACGGAGGGATAGTCGCCTTTGCTGCTGCTTTCTCTGCTCACATCTCTGCTGCTGCCTCCCAGTCACTCCCAGGTGTTGCACCTGTCCCTCTGTGCTGAGCCGGTCTGGGCTGTGCTGGTGAGATGCTGGCTAGCTAGCAAGGAGGGGAGGGTCCTGAAGTCACTTCAAGAGAGCAGATTTCTTCCCAAGTGTTACAGCTCTTACAACAGAAACTCTCAGACAATGGAGTGATTCTTGCACACACTTTTACTTCTCCTGAATAGTGCTCTTTTAGATAGTTTTGGGGTGAGTCAGGGTCTGGCAGCAGATTAAGCCTATTGGCTTGGTCTGAGAGCTTGGAGATACCTCATCTACATGTGGGAGAGCCTGAGGCACTGTTCCTGGTGACTGATGGCCATAGACCTCTCTGTGGGAGGGGCTGTGGAGGGCTGAAGCTAAATGAAAGGAACCAGGGCCCAGGAGCAGAGCCAAACACCTGCTATCTGATTATGGTCCAGGGTTGGAGGCCTGTGCTCGACCAGGTTCCCAGCTACCTCTCACAGCCCACCACCCCACAACTCCTCCTTTTTCTTTTATAAAGGAGAGATGTCATCAGAATAAGTGTCTCCTATGTTTGGTTCACTTTGATTCTGAACCAACACCTGATTGTAGTTACCTTTGCAATGCTACTTATCTGTTGCTTTATAAACTGAATGAGGCAGGATGCCAGGAGAAGTAAGGCTCCAATGGCTAGGATGGGGTCAAGGAGGGGAAGAATCAAAGCCATCAAGGGGTTAGAGTACCAAGGGGTAGGGGTATTGGGAGTATAGAGAGCCTGTAGATTCCCCCAGAGCTCTTTGAGCATTTGTACATCTTGTTCTACCAGCCCAGATTCATTGGCATAGAAATAACATTCCTCCCAGCAAAACACAAGTCCCCCCATGTTCAGCAGTCAGCAAGTTCAGGGCCCTCTTGTTTTGGAGAGTGACTCCTGCTAAAGAGGTTATCTGGCATTGAAGAGATTCAAGGCTGTCTGTAGTAGAGGTCATTGCCTGGTCAAGCTTGTCCTGGAAGTTGCCAACCAGATGTTGTGTTTGGATAAGGGCTGCTCCAGCAGTTTCAGTAGCACCAAGTGAAACAGCAAGTCCTAGTCCAATGAGCAGAAGGATGAAGATCTCTCTCTTCTTTCGGCTTCCTCCCATCTGCAAGGCGAGTTCTTCAGATTCATAGAGATAAACCTGGGGGACAACAATCACAGGGGCACAGGAGCCTTGAAAATGAGGGTTGATACAGGCACTTGTAGTGCCTTTGCACCAGAGGAGGACAGGCAGGTTAACACATACTGATTTGGTAATGGTGATGTCATGTGCACATGTGAGACGGGGTTTTGAGGAGGGCCCTACAAAGCAAAGAGGTGGGGGTAGGTCAAAGAGAGGAATGTCCTGTGCTTTCCTCATGGGCGGAGGTCCATGGAGGTCATAAAGGAAAAAGTTAATGGGAATAGCTGTTAATAATGGTCAGGAGAGAGAGGCACAGAAAAAGCATTGGGAGGAACTGGGCTGAGTCGGTAAGGGAAGGAGGTCCACTGCATATTGGATGTACTGTAGCCAGGAGAGGGTAGCTTGTAGTTCCTCCTGAGAACAGTTTTCCTGTTGGATAATATTAGCATGGGTAAAGGCTTATTTGGGGGCAGGGACAAGTTCACAGGAGTCGTGTAGGTCAGGTACGGGGTATCTGGCATAGCCATTGGGGTAGAGTTTACCAATGACTCCAGTTCGCCAACGTTCATTCTATGGATTGCTGATGGAAAGCTGAAAATGAGTTTTAAAGTTGGTGAGCATGGTGCCACCAAGACTAGTGGATTCTATCCTGTAGCTCCAATATCTGCAACCTCCATATGTGGAGACCTCCTGGAGACATTCAACTGTGCTTCAGTAAGGAAAGCAGAGAAAAGGGCTAGAGATAGTAGAGATGGATTCTGGGTGTAGGAGAATCTCAATCCTGGTTAGACATCCTTCAAGTGGGTAGTCCTGGGTTCCTATGACTTTGTTGTGTCCATTGCAGGTTTCCCTAGCATAGAATCTCCAATGGTAGGTGTTGGGAAGGCCAGGGAGAGGCTGGGCAGTAGCAGAGTTAGCATGAAGGATGACAAAAACAGCCAAGAGAATAGAGGAGAGGGGAGCTTGTGGAGGGCACATGGCCTGGGCAGCTGCCACCAGGTCATGGATGTCCTTCCAGGAGATCCTGCTGATCCTCTGGGCATGGTGTCTCCTCCACCTTCTCTTCCCCCTCCTTTGTTCTTGATCTGTCAGTGAGAGGCAGGCCATCTTCTTGGTTGGTGGGGTGGTGTCAGACATTTCTGGCAGTGACTAAGATAGGCTTAGGCTTGTCCTGTGGAAAAACACAAGTGAAACCCCTCCTGGTTGTAAGGAGGGCGTCTGGTCCCTTCCAAATTCCATCCAAAGGATCTCACCATCATACTAGGATAGTGGGAGCTAATTTTGGAGTGTGTCAATGGAGGGAAATAGGAGGGTGTTTGGAGTTTTTGTAGATGTTAAATATATTTAGGGTAGTCAGGGCCATCATTAACTGTACATTAGGGGGATAAGTAGTTGTTTTTTGTTTCAGGAGTTGGGCCTTCATGGTCTGATGTGTTCTATTATTCCTTGGCCCTGAGGGTTGTGGGGAATTCCGGTACAATGGGCAATTTCCCAGCATATGAAGAAGACTTTAAATTGACAACTAGTGAAGGCAGGGCCATTATCACTTTTTATCTGTTGAGGAATGACCATGATGGCAAAGGTAGAGAGCATATGGTAAATTAACCTTTTTGAGTTTTCACCTGTCTGGACTGTAGCCCATATAAAATGTGAGTAAGTATCTACGGTGTCAAAAACATATTTTTGTCTACTGAATTAGGGAATATGGATGACATCAATTTGCCATAAGGCATTGGATTTGAGGCCTCACGGATTGGTGCCCATGGTTTGTAAAGCTGGGGTGGTAATGAGGGATGCACAAGAGGCACAGGTTTTTATTATCCTTTAGAGCTGAGCAAGGGGGATGTGAGGGAAGTGAGCATGAAGCCCCTTTAGATTTGTGTGTGTGCACAAATGAAATTGGTCTCCTTGCTCTGTGGAGGCCATGAATGTCCCTGCTGAGGCAGTTTGCTCAGTGAGTGCATTTCCTTCAGATATAGAACCTGGCAGGGGACTGTGAGAACGGATGTGCTGATTATAGGTGAGGGAGGCTCTCTCCTGTAGGAGGGCAGAGATCTGTATAAGTAGAAGGGAAAGTTGGTTGTCATCTAGTTTGACAAATGATCTTGGCAACCAGGGGAGCAAATTGACAGCATATACACTGTCAGAAAAGAGGTTAAGGGGGCCCTTGACTTCTTTTAGAGCTAGGTAAATGGCATATAGTTCTTTATAATGGGGGGAGTGGTGGGGAAACTCTTTGAATCGGAGGATAGGGGGTTCCTCCTCAGGGAAGTAGCATATTACTGTTGCAGTTCCCCTCTTCCCCCATCGGTAAATATTGAGGGGGCACCTGCTATGGGCTCTCTTGAGAATAGTTTGGGGTAGCCATCAAAACAGAGGGAGGACAGATGTCCATTTTTCATCAGGATAATGGTTGTCAATTTGTCCTGGGAATCCTATTAAGCTGATAGTGAAGTGGGAATGATTTATGATTAGCCACTGAATGTCGGAGAGGGAGAAGGGGGTGACAAGAACGTCAGGTCCTTTTCCTAGGGTTTGTAGAGCTCTATCCCTGACATTTTTAATCATGCTAGCAAGTGCATCCATTTCATTTAAAATTCGCGATGTGCCACCCACTGGGGTACGGAGCCATTCTAGCAGCACTTGAGGTTGGTAAAGGGTTCCTACAAGCATGGGGGGGGGAGTTAAAAATAAGGAGATGTACAGGTACGGTTGGGTCATACCTAGCAAGAGCCATATCTAATTTAGGGCTGAACTGACAGAATTTAGGGCTTGGACTGCTTCTGGGGACAGTGTTCTTGGGGAAGAGGGACTTTTATCTCCTTTCAGGAGGTTGAAGAGGGGTTGAAGGGTGCTTGTGGGAAGGTGGAGCCAGGGTCGAAGCCAACTGAAGGTTGCCCAAAAAGTTCTGGAGGGAATCGAGCGTTAATTTTTGAGGGAAGGAAAGGGTGGGTTTAAGAGAGTGTGTTGAAGTAAGGGAGATCTCTGTTCCTAAAAATGCAATGGGAAGAATAAGTTGGATTTTGTGAGAGGCTATTTTAAATCCTAGGGCAGATAGGGAAGGTATTAGCTGGTCCTTAAGTTGTGAGGGGGAGGTAGAAACATCTCCCCATACTAAGATGTCATCCATGTAATGATAGATGTTGAGTCCTTTGTCTAAATAGGATTTTAATGCAGTGCCTACAGCCTTCTGACAAATGGTAGGACTGTTAGCCATAAGTGGTTTAGCTCGAGTGGGGTTGATATTAACTGGGAATGCTCAAGCAGTTTGGGTTTCAAGTTCTGTATCAGACTCCTGAATAGCATGGAAGGCAGGGTTAGTATTTGCAAGAGAGATCTGGAAATTGCAGAGTTGTTGAGTGGTTGATGGTTGAGTGTAAGGGACTATGGAATTTGGCAGGGTTTTATCTACAAGTTTTGAAGGTCTCTCACTTTTTTGGCTTGAAGAAGGGGGAGGAGATTTATCTCTCTTTGGTTGGATGGGAGTTGGTGGAGTAAGGGAAGAGGCAGGTGAGAGCTCCTTTGGTATTTTAATGGAGTCTTGCCTTTGGATGGGGGAAAGAGGGGCAGGAGGAGCAGATAGATGGATTGTTTAGCATTTCCTCCAAGGCATAAGGGGGGAGGGGTGGGTAGACGGATCATATTTCTCTTATTAGTTGGGTAAGGGCTTTGAGGTCTGAAATAGGATGATATTTGGGACCTTGATCTTTGGGTTCATTTGACTGAGGGGAGTCAGAAGCTGTGTTATTCTCAATCTGTCCGATTTTAGATGTCCCTATACATTGCTGAATTGCAGTTAAGATCGGCAAAAACTCACGAAGGGTTTTTTTTCCTTCTTGGGTATCTCTGTTTTTGATGAGGGAAGCTACTCTGCTCCATGAGTCTGGACTGTAAATATTGTCATTAGCCATGCATGGTGCTATCTGAAGGATTTCCTCCCAAAACAAGGAGGCATGTTTTATTGGCTATTTTTATCCTGTGGGACTTTAGTAGGGCACATATTTCCTTGGCCTGGGGTGATTTTTTATGTGATGTTGAGTTGCCCATGACAGAAGAGAAACGCTTTGTCCAGTGGGAATGTTCCCTTGGCCTATTGATTTTGGGGAATTCCACAAAGGTCCAAAACGCTAAGCCTTCACACAGATTTAAGAACTGGCAGCCACCCTGTGGCTTTTGAGTGGCTGCTGTGTTACCAGTTTTTCTTTTTGTTTTAAATAGAGTCTAGATAGTCTTTGCCAACTCGCATTGTGGACTGTCAGGATTTAAACAGAGGCCAGAGGGACCTTCAGCCAGCACCAGAGAGTAGCTCTGGCCAGGAGGCTTCAATTGCCCTGTCAGCTTATCAAAATCCACTCGATGGCTCTGACTGAAAGCACAGCAGCAAAGGACAGGTAGTTCATATCCAGAGTTGGCTCACCTTTCCACGATATCAGTTCTTGCAGCTGTGTCGCTATTTGAGCACAACATTGGTTGCCAGCTGTGGGTCCCTGTTCCAGAGGGCATCCCACGAAGATCTCTGGTCCAGCTGGGTGTGGGGGTCCATGCCAAGGGGATAAAGTGCAAGCACGGAGGGGGTGTCACCTCTGCTGCTGCTGCCTCCGCTCACATCTCTGCTGTTGCCTCCCAGTCACTCCCAGGTGCTGCACCTGTCCTTCTGTGCTGAGCCGGTCTGGGCTGTGCTGGTGAGATACTGGCTAGCTAGCAAGGAGGGGAAGGCCCTGATGATGCTTCAGGAGAGCAGATCTCTTCCCAAGTGTTACAGCTCTTGCAACAGAAACTCTCCGACAACGGGGTGACTCTCGCACACATTTTTACTTCTCCTGAATAGTGCTCTTTTAGACAGTTTTGGGGTGGGTCAGAGTCTGGCAGCAGATTAAGCCTGTTGGCTTGGTCTGAGAGCTTGGAGATACCTCATCTACATGTGGGAGAGCCTGAGGCACTGTTCCTGGTGACTGATGGCCATAGACCTCTCTGTGGGAGGGGCTGTGGAGGGCTGAAGCTAAATGAAAGGAACCAGGGCCCAGGAGCAGAGCCGAACACCTGCCATCTGATTATGGTCCAGGGTTCGAGGCCTGTGCTTGACCAGGTGCCCAGCTACCTCTCACAGCCCACAGCCCTACAGGTTAACCCTCATCTGTCACTGCAGGCCAAACATGTAACAGGGTTAACTCTCATCTGTCACTGCAGGCAACACAGGTAACAGGGTTAATCCTCATCTGTCACTGCAGACCACACATGTAACAGGGTTAACCTTCATCTGTCACTGCAGACCACACATGTAACAGGGTTAACCCTCATCTGTCACTGCAGCCCATACACCTATTAGGACTAAACCATGTCTCTGTCACTGCAACCTACTTAGCTGTAAAGGTTAGTCTTCATCCTGTCACTGGAGTCCACTCAGCTCAGCATTTACCCACATCTGTCCCTCCAGCCAACCCATCAGTCTAACCCATTTAGCCCACTGTACCCCGCAGAGCTCTCCAGGTTAGCCCACATCTCTCACTCCAGCTCACCAAGCTGTCAGGGTCAACACCCTACTGTACTAGGTGGCTGAACTCCAGTGTGCTCAAACAAAAATACCCAGAAGCCAGAGTGGCTTAGTAGTAAGAAAGAGTAAAACTAAGAAAGGGTTAGGTCAGGATCCTCGTGAAAGAGAGCTGACTATGGCATGGAAAGCACAACCTATTAAAAAAATAATAGCAGTCCCTACTTATCCACAGGTGACACATGCCAAACCAATCCTCAAATGCCTGAAAAAAATGTGTAGCATGAATACACATGAAGTTTGCTTTTCCTATACATATACAGGAAAAATATATAAATTTAATAAATATTGGTTGTAAAAGAGATTAATGGTAAATACTAATCAGCAGAACACTTAAAATGTATAATATGTGTGCGCTCCTGCACATGTGTGTTGTGTGTGTGTGTGTGTGTGTGTGTGTCTGTGTGTTGCTGGTGTCTTGTGCTATACATCTAAGCAAATTCTCTATCCCTGACCTATACCCCAGGATGCTTCCTTTAACAATGCCCTATAATAAGTTTAACTTTAAAAAATGAGTTTTTCATACTAGAAATATCCGTTTAAGATTTTGGTACCAAAAATGGCCTTGAGTAACTAAAGCTAATAGTGTGAAGATGTGGACCAGACAGACTAACAGCAATGATTAAATAGTCAAAGAAGACTCAAGCTCAGCACAAGAAAAGAGATGACCCCAAAACCTTTACATTTAAAAAAAAAAAAACAGTGGATGAATTCATTTGACTCATCATGAGATGATCTTTGGTCTTGCTCAAATTTTCTGGCCTGGGAGACTAAGGATCTAATGAGGAAAAACCCAAGGTAGTTAGCCTACTGAAAATGAGCACATGGGACTCATGAACTAACATGGAGTCCTACAAGAAAAAGAAAACAAATGAACAATAATCAAAACAAAACTTGCCTTGAAAAAGGATCTGAAATTTTGGGTCAAAACCATCTCATGGATTTTAGTTGATATTATTGAAAGATAAAGTACATTCATCTATGTTCTAGAATAAACTTCCAATCTCACAACCTTCTCTTTGTCAGAAAAGAAAATCTTAAAAGCTAAAAAGAAAAAGAAAAAAAGAAACCTTACAAAGGAAAAAGACAACATGTGTTCCTATCAGAAGCACAACTGAAACAGAAAATTTTTATCTATCTATCTATCTATCTATCTATCTATCTATCACCTATCATATATATGTATATATGTATACATATACACATACACATATACATACACATACACATACACATATACATATATATATAGTGTGTGTGTGTTTCTTCTGCTTTTTCTTTGGCTCATTTTTCCCTCTGTTTGTTTGTTTTGTCCTGTTCTGGCTTGTTTATTTGTTTGTTTGTTTGTTTTTATCTTAGTTTTAATTTATTTTTAATTTTTATTTTATATGTAGAGCTAGTTTGCCTGCATGTATGTCTCTACACTGTCCCTATGCATGCCAAGAGGCACTGGATCCCTCTGGGGCTAGAGTAACAGCTGGTAATTAGCCATCATGTGGGTGCCAGGGATTGGACTCAAGTCTTCTGGAAAAGCAACCAGTGCTCTCAACCACTGAGCCATCTCAGCCCTTTTATTTATTTTTAGATGACTGTTTTTTTAATGAGAGAGAGAGAGCACAAAAGGGTATGGATCTGGATAGGCGGGGAAGATCTGGGAGGAGTAGTGGAGGGAAAACCTTAGTCAGAGTATACTGTACGAAAAAAATCTATTTTCAATAAAGAAAGAGAGAGAAGACATTAAAATGATTCTATAGTTACAATAAAAGCATGGATATGAGGTAAAACAGCACATCGTAAAGTAAAATTACACAGTGCAGTATGATTAAAATGTACATATAAAAGCTAGAATAAATAGCTGGGCTAACAGTTGTATAGAGTAGTGATGGGGATAATTTCAACAGTGTTGCAGCGATGATCTTTTTTTAAGTAAGAGTTCCTGTGAAATTAAAGAGGTTTTTTTATCTTTTTGTGGAGCGTGTGTGTGTGTGTGTGTGTGTGTGTGTGTGCATGTGCATGTGTGTGCATGCACGTGCATGGGTACATGCCCATGTGTACTTACACCTGTGCTACAGCACACATGTAGAAGCCAGAAGACAACTTTGGGAGATTGGTTCTCTCCTTCTACCATTTGGTTTCAGGGGACAGAACTCAGGTTGTCAGGCTTTTCAGCAAATGTCTTTATCCATTGGGCCATCACTAGCCATCCTCGGGTGTGCATTACAAAAGATCTTTCTTTTTAATTGAGTAACATGAGACAGCCATGGTTATAACTTGTAAAAAATAAAATAAGGGATGCTCACACACAGCAGATTCTTTGCAACAGGACCAGATGACTCAGCTCCAGGATTAACATGTCAATATCAGTTTTGAAGATTTGCCCTAAAACTTTTGAGGCATTCAATTATTTTCTCATTGCATGAAATAAAAAGGTCTTGTTGCCCTTTGTTGCCTAGTGCTTGGAAAGATTCAGACCCAAGTTTTACTAAAAGCATGCCCTCTTCCTCATTATGCAGTGGGTGCACTCCTAATCACTCTTCTAAACACACAATGTCAGAAAGAGAATAGCCAACAGCAGTCAAGAGCAGGCTTAGTACTCAGAGGTGGGTCCTGCTATTCCTAAGGTCACTTCTCTCTGTAATGAAGTGAGACAAAATAGGCCCGTCACACGATCATGTCTGAGTACACACAAAAATAATAATTATAATTACTACTGATTGCTCTCCCTACACTTGAGAGTTTCATAACACAGTGTTGTTAACCATGATCTGTTCTTTCTGCCTTTTGGATCAAACGTGCAGATACACAATCAGAATTGCCCAAATTCCAGTGGCAACCAATTCAAAGCAAGCTCTTGCTTCCAGGAACTCTCTTCTCCAAATTGCCACACACAATAAAACCCTGTCCTATGAACACTTTGCTCCTATTCTTTCCAAATGTCCACCCCCTTCAAGGTATCAAACCAGGAGCCCAATTTACTTTGACTCTAAGTATGTTCCTGATCTTTGGCTTCAGAGCACTAACAAATGCTGTAGCATCTTTGTTATTGGCTATGTATACCTTGAGAGCTATCAAACAAAACTCAGCTGGTGACCCAGAATGGCATGTTGCTTACTGTCATTACTGACTCCATTGCTTGTTACTCAGCTGTTTTTAAGCCTGGTTCATCTCTCACCCTCCAATAATATCAAAGCTTAATTGAAACAATATGATGAGCTATTACACATATAACCCTTTCTCCCTCAAAGTCCAATCAAGCTTATCCTCTAACCGAGACCAACAGAGACTTCTCTACTTTAATCCTATCATGTAGCAACCATTAGTTTAATGAGGTATACACACACGTGTGCGGACACACACACACACACACTTTGTGAGGCCAAAACTCATGTATTTAAGAATAGCTTTGTGATGGTTTGAATAGGTTTGGCCTTCATAGATTCATGTGTCTGAATCCTTGGCCCATAAGTAGTAACACTATTAGGAGCTGTGTCCTTATTGGAGGAGGTGTGGCCTTGTTGGAGTGTATCATTGTGGAGGTGGGGCTTTGAAGTCTTAAATGCTTAAGCTATTCCCAATGTGAAAACAATCTAGTTTCCTCCTGGCTGCCTTCAGATCAAGATGTAGAACTCCTCCAGCACCTTGCCTGCCTGGACACTGCCATGATTTCCACTATGATAGTAATAGACTAAACCTCTGAAACTGTAAGCCATCCCTAATGAAATGTTTGCCTTTATAAAAGTTGCCTTGGTTGTGGTATCTCTTCCCAGCAATGGAAACCCTAACTAAGATAGGCTCCCGTTTGCCCAGTTTGCACTTTTCATATATGGAGCTGGGAGGTGATGGGCTCAGGAAGACTCTGGACTAACTAATGACTATATACTGCAGTGCTGGGCCTTTGTCACCTCTCTCCTCCCAGCCACCAGTAGATGAAGAACTCTGTCCACCGCTCTCCTCTTATGCTCCACTAACCCACTGTATGCCCTGAAACAATGCTGTCACCAAAAAAAATGACCTGAAACCTCTGACACCATGAAGCAAAATATATATTCCTTCCCTTCTCCACACTGGTCCCTTTGACTGTTTGTCCCAGCAGTGACAAGGTAAGGAACAACATCTGTGCAGTGACCCTTGCTGGATTGGAGTTTTATTTAACTGTAAGAACATGCATTGAATCTCATTAGCAGTGGAGTACTGACAGCGTGGTTCCTTATGTTTAGGATTTCTGGGACTCTCCCAAGAGATGCATTTCTTTGGCAATACCAAGGACTATTATCCTTCTGAGCAATCGGTCTGTTTCCATCTTATACGCATGTGAATCTCAGAACTGCAAAGTCTCCCTTCTCAGATGGCTTCTCCAAGTGAGCCAAATGTACAGCAAGAAGCAGCTTTCAGCTGTTTGTTTCCATGCCACCTTCCTTTTATAACTTTGCCATTGCTTTCCTTTCTCTCCTGTGTTGAAATTATGGGGTTTTGCTCCATTTTATGACCTGTGTAAACTACTTCATTTTTTTTTACAACTGTGTAGACTCTGGGGGTGGGGGGCGGTGGAGTTTGAACCTCAAGTAGTCCTGTACAAATTAAAAAGTAGGGAGGGCAAGGAGAAGATTATCAGCTAGGAACTAGGCCCCAGAGGCAGGGCAGTTAGAAGAGCAAGAAGGATACCCCAATCTGGAGTAGCAGGACTTCCAACTAAGAGCAGAACACTACAGAGCATATGGGAAGGGCAGAGAACATAGCCATTAGAGACACACCTGACTACCATGCATCCTGTGAGATACAGAAATTAGTGAGATGGAGAGGAATCTTAGAAACAAAAAGTAGGAGTTTAGGCTGGATGTGGGTCATCCCTGGCCTTTGTGTGCTTACCAAACACCGTTGACCTCGTCTCTACTCAGGAAATCAAGTGGCAGAAAGAGTGTTGTATTGATCTGCTGTGCCTGTCATAAAGTATCATATAAAACAGAAACGTGAACAGAATTGTGAACCTCCAGGAGGTTATCAGTCCAGTCTCTAGGTGTGAGCCAGGCTGATGTGGATAGCCTGCCTTCTCCCTGTATCGTCACGTGGCCCTTCTTAGAGTGTCTGTGTCCTGATCTACTCTTCTTATGAGGACACCAGTTACATGGAACCACTCTTGTGAACGTCATTTACCTCAATTACCTCTTTAAAGTTTTCCCTGTCAAACACCCAAAGACACAATTCAAAGCAATAATACAGCTTCAGCTGGTAAAAGCCCAAAGCTCTGTCAGTAATATCTAACATCCTACACAATAAGGATCGATTCCAGAAAGTCACTATCTTGAACAACAAAAAAATTCTCCACATTGAAATATTAAAAACCAAAATCCTATGGGGACACATATAAGAGAAGTGGAGGTAAATTCTAGAGAAGAGATAACCACACAGAATGACAACAAGAATTTCAGGTAAGAAATGTATCTATATCACATTCTTTCTGGAGCCTGGACTACCATACAATTATGATTCTTTAATATCTGCATAATAATTTTTCATAGGACAATAAATGGACTTTAGTTATTTGCAGACCTCATCCCAAGTTTTACCCTCCACTATTTAAAATGTTCAGTATTGTTTTTGTATAATTTGCCCTGTTATGTATTTCATCTTCACATCATTTCCAAGATTATAGGTACATACATACAGTAAGATTCTTAGAGAATTTCAATGGAATTTATAAGTCTTTTGATAATTTTACTCAGTGAAAGTACATTACTAGGATGATGACTTTGTTGTGTAAGGACAGAATCTCACTGTATCCCAGGATGGCCTGGAATTGCTATTTAATACAGGGGTGTCAGATCCCCAGAGACTGTAGTCGTAGAAGCTTGTGAGCTGGCATATGGATTGTGTGAATCAAACCTAGGTCCTCTGGAAGAGATCAGTGCTCTTTACCACCGAGCCATCTCACAGCCTGTTTGACTTGTATGATCATTGTCTTCCAGACTGTCTTGCATAGACTCCTGACTATCTGGCTGATGTAGCTAAGTCCCTTTAGCAAGTGTTGTAGTGGGGATCAAATTCAAGACTTCATGAATGCTAGGCACAAGCACATACATCCAGGAACTCTGTTCCAGCCCTGAATTCCCTTTGAATTTTCTGTTTCAGAAGGTGATTATAGACTGCTAAACAGCATCGCAACTTCTTCAATTGAAAACACACCACCAGTTGAGTTCCATGTGGGTTGCTTATTCTCAATAATCTCTGTAGAAAAATGCTGTTTTTTAATGTGATCTCAATTAACATTTGACAGCCAGTGTGAGGCTGAGCCCTTCTTCCTCTCTAACCTGACCTTTAGTTTAGCTTTGGCAGGTATGTCTCTCTTTCTGAGATGTCATTTCTCACAATATCCCCAAGCTGCAGCCTGTTATGCACATGGGAAGGAAATGGCACTTTCATTGTTAACAGGATGGATTACTTCCTGTTATAGATCCAAATGGAAAGCAAGTCTTTCTTCAGAAGGAGCATCTGTGACACTTTATACTACCTATTGAGTAACTCCTTTTCAGTAGTAACTGTGATTTTACAATCGAATCACTTCAAAATCTGGTCTGTTTAGATTAGCAAGTAAATTCTTTTCCTGCCATTATACTAATCACTCTGGGCAGACTCTTGCCTTTCTGTAATACCCTGTTTATGCATCAGCTCATGAGTTAATTACAATTCCTAACCATAGTGCCATTAAAGATTCAGCTGATTGATATTGCCCTCTATTATTCTAAATGAATGTTTTCCCTTCAGATAAATGTAACTGGACTCTGATATCTTGTGCATTCTTCTTTTTCCCACCCTTTATCCCATATCAACCCTATTACTATATGGGAGATATAGGAGAGAGAGAGAGAGAGAGAGAGAGAGAGAGAGAGAGAGAGAGAGAGAGAGAGAGAGATTCTTGAAAGTAATTTCTTTCTTGTTTCTTTTGCGTTTGTAGCTGGTCTTTGTTACTTTGCAGATTCTTTCTCCCACCCTTTATCCCCTGCTCCAGTTTCACTCCCTGTCACTAGATAGGAAAGAAAGAAGGATAGAAGGTCAGAGAAAGATAGAGTTCTCTAAATCTAATTTCTTTCCTTTTGTTTCTTCTTCAAGCACAACTACTAACAAAGCACAATGAATCCCCATGAATGACCAACAACCACCAACTTCACCTATCAGGGCTCTAGCATGTATATACCCTCTGCAAAGTTCCCAGAATTCCAAACATCACACAATCACAGAAACTATTTGCAGCTGGCAAAACCACACCACTGCTAGGACACAAGGCAAGTCATAGTCAGCTGCTGCAGAAACAAGCTCATATCCCCACTCCTAGGATTGAAACAACAACATATTCTTATAATATTTCTGTGATTTTTAAAGAAACCAAAATTCCAAAATTCTCACTACAGATAAGTATCTTATATGCACAGAAGTTGGAACCAGATCCAATTCTAGAGAGCTTATGCTTAAAAACAAGTAACTGGACCATTTTGTTCAATTCCTTCACTGGTTTGATTGTGTTTCCTGTATTTCTTTAAGGGATTTATTTGTTTCCTTTTTAAGGGCTTCTACCAGTTTGCCTCTGTTTTCCTGTATTTCTTTAAGAGTTATTTTTATTCTCCTTAAAGGCTTCTACCTTTGTATAAGTGAAAGAGCTGTATGAAAAGAACTGCAAGTCCCTGAAGAAAGAAATCAAAGAAGACCTCAAAAGATAGAAAGATCTCCCATGCTCATGGAGTGGTAGGATTAACAAAGTAAAAATGGCCATCTTACCAAAAGCAATCTATAGATTCAGTGCAATCCCCATCAAAATTCCAAATCAATACTTCACTGGGTTAAAAAGAACAATTCTCAACCCAATCTGGAATAACAAACAAACAAACAAAATAAGATAGCAAGAACAATTCTGAACTATAAAAGAACTTCTGAGGGAATCACCATCTCTGATCTCAAGCTATGTTACAGAGCAATAGTGACAAAAAACACATGGTATTGGTATAGAGACAGATCCATTAATGGAATAGAATTGAAGACCCAGAAATAAACTCACACCTATGTACACTTGATTTTTGACAATGAAGCTAAAACCATACAGTGGAAAATTGAAAGCATCATCAACCAGTGGTGTTGGTCTAACTGGTGGTCCTCATGTAGAATTTAAGTAGATCCATCTTTATAACCTTGTACAAAGTTCAAGTTCAAGTGTGTCAAAGACCTCCACATAAAACCAAATACACTGAAACTAATAGAAGAGAAAGTATGGAAGAGTTTCGAACTCATTGGCACAGGGGAAAATTTCCTAAACAGAACTCCAATGGCCCAGGTTCTAAGATTAACAATTGAGAAATGGGACCTCATGAAACTGAAAAGCTTCTGTAAGGCAAAGAACACTGTCAATAGGACAAAATGGCAACCAACAGATTGGGGAAAGATCTTTACCAATACTACATCCGATGGAGGGCTAATATCCAATATATACAGAAAACTCAAGAAGTTAGACTCCAGAAGACCAACTAACCCAATTATAAACTGGGGTACGAAACTAAACAGAGAATTCTCAACTGAGAAATCTCAAATGGCTAAGAAGCACTTAAAGAAATGTTCAACATCCTTAGTCATAAGAGAAATGCAAATAAGACCCTGGGGTATCCACCTTACACCAATCAGAATGGCTAAGATCAAAAGCTCAGGTGACAGCACATGCTGGCAAAGACCTGGAGAAGAGGAACACTCCTCCATTGCTGGTGGGATTGCAAACTGATACAACCACTTTGGAAATCAATCTGGTGGTTCCTCAGAAAATTATGCTTTTCTATAACCTATCAAAACAGCACATGCTACTAGGAACAAAGTGCTCAAATGTTTGGCCCAATAAGGAGAACATTTCTTAATCTAACCACCACACTGTCTCTACCCTGACTATATGTACATTTCTTCATTGTTCACATTTTGCATAGTTCCAAAGCTAGAAAGAACCTTATGTACCAAACACCATAACATTCTCATTTTACAGTGTGGAAGCACATGCCTGGAATATAAAGTCATTTGGTAGATTGAGGATATACCTGATGCTTTTTATTGCCCATCATTTGCATTTTTCTGACACTAATGTTTTTGGGTACAAAAATTTTTATGCATATAACCAGGGCTTATTATATGTCAACCTAGGATATGTCTGATATTTTTAGAGGGAACTACTACAGTATGCTTTTCTATAGGATTCATTTAAATGGCATTAAAATTTAAAATCTCATTAAAATTAGTCCATAATCTCTTTTAGAGTGGATCACTTGTAAACCATAAAAATTCAAGAGTCTTGTTCTTATACCCATTCCAGACTCTGTCAGTCCCAGTCAGCTCTTTGGATGTTTGGGGAGCCTCTGTCTGTACCTCAGTGGCTATACTTCTGAGCTAGAATCTTTGGAGGCTCCAATAGGTGAGAGTGTTTTAAACTCTCGGCTATGCAATGTAGTCAATCAGTGTACAAGCTGGGTTTATGCCAAGATGACACAAGCCACATTTAGGAAGAGAGAACCTCAATTGGAAAAATCTCCCACCAGGTTGGCCTGTAGTTTTCTTAATAAGTGTGATGATGATGATGATGATAATAATAATAATAATAATAATAATAGAGAACTGACATTTCAGATGGTCCTGGACCTGGGGTGGAGGTTCATAAGAAAGCAGGCTAAGCTAGCCAAAGGGAAAGACCCTGTATAATCAGCCCCTCTCCATGGTTTCTGCTTCAGTCGCTGCCTCCAAGTTCGTTCCCCAACTTACTTTGAAGAGGGTTGTAAGCTGGCAGTTGATTTGGGTCATGATCTTTTGCCACAGCAATAGAAAACCTAACTACAACGTTAAGACTTGCTTTTAGGGACTGGAGAGATGACTCAGCGGTTTAGAGCACTGACTGTTCTTCCAAAGGTCCTGTGTTCAATTCCCAGGAACCACATGGTAGCTCACAACCATCTGTAATGGGATTTAATGCCCTCTTCTGGTATATCTGAAGACAGCTACAGTGTACTCATATACATAAAATAACAAAAAAGACTTCCTTGTAAATACTAGTTTTGTCTGCTGACTCTGGGATCTCTATTAACAGATGATTTCTGGAAAGATTCAGAACCACAGAGCACTTTTTGGTAGTCTGGATATGAAAGCTTCTGTGGATATAGGCAAATCTGTTGTCAGAAACTTCATTCTATTTGTATTTAATTGATCACACTTTTATGAATTATTCTACAGACATTCACAGAGGCCCATAAAGGAAAATGTGCAAAGTTGTCTGTAGCTGTGTTACTTATAAAAAAGAGATATTAGTTCTTAGTTCTCATTCTGTCAAGCATATTCCTAAATATCACAGGTGCTACAGAAAGAGAGGATTCTATGAATAGGAACCTTAGTATAAATATCTTACTGCAGAACAATATGACATAGGGTTGCATATAAAGAAATAGGTGGGAGGGATGGAGGGATGACTCAGTAGTTCAGAGAGTCTGCTGCTCTGCCACACAACTAGAGTTCAGTTCTCAGCACCCACAGCAGGGAACTCATAATTGCCTGCAACTCCAGCTGCACGAAACTTAACACCCTCTTCTGACCTCTATAGGCACACACACTCAAGTGGCACACATTCACATAGAACATACAAACACATAATAAAAATAAATAAATAAACTGTCAGGCGTGGTACTGCATGCTTTTAATCTCAGCACACTGGAGGCAAAGGCAAGTAGATCTCTATGAGTTCAAGGCCAGCCTGGTCTACATAGTGAGCTTCAGAAAAGTTAGGACTACATCAAGAGACCCTGTCCCTAAATAAATAAATAAAATGAACCCTTAAAACCAAATAGAAGAAAAAGTTATTGACATGTGATTGAATATGCAAAGGTCAGCAAACTATAGCCAAAGGGTCAAATCCGGCCTACTACCTGTTTTTATATACTATAAATAGTGTGTGTGGGGGTGGGTGTGTGTGTAGTCACCTATCCATATATAAATACATATATGTATAGATAACCAGATTATTTAGGTATGACATGTATGAGTGTATGTATAATATATAGATATTACTTATAGTACTGTATACATACTTATGAATATTTAAACACACATATCTATGTTAACTGCTTTTATTTTGAAGTTAAGAATCGTACTACCAACCACACCACGTCTAGCTCATTTCTCTGTACTTTTTAAAGTCTTACATTTACATTGACAGGCCATTTTACAAATGGATGAGGCAAAAGATGTTATTCTGATAGATGCATACATTGTAGAATGACCACTTCATGGCATTATCATGTCTATCATCTCCAATTTTTACCATTTCCTTGGGGGTTTATCATCTGAAGTATTTCACATTTTCCCTTTCCTAACTGTTGAGAAACATGTAGGACACTATTGAGTATGGTCAGCTTGAGGTGCTTTGTGGCCTGTTTATATCTGCCATTATACCATCTAGTAGTTGGGAAAGAAATCAATAGGACAAGCTCAAAAGATTAAGACAGCCTCATGGAAAGTTCATGGGATTCCAATTTCCTTGTCTGTAAGTCTTCTCAGAACACAGACTCTACATATTGTTTAGCTGCTTCCCTGCATCTCTGGTAGAGGTGAGAGCTTGTGATGCAGACTTAGTGGTCCACAGACAGTAAAATACCTATCATCTGGCTCTCTACAGAACAAGGTCACAGCTAGAGGACTGTGTAGAGCAGTGAATAACTGCAGTTTCCTCAAGGGAAGGCACAGGAAGCTAAAGACAAGTGAGGAAGACTTATGTTCTTCTACATGTGGTGCCTTTTCAAATTTTGCAAAATGGATAAACATTACCCAATATAAGGACACAGATAATTAATTCATTAATGTTTTTATTAAATAGTTTAGTTAATAATGCAATAAATGTCTGTGCTGTCTGCTCAGGATAAGAATGAATGTGTACTGATGTGTTATTCCTGTTACTGGCATGCCTTTCCCAACACTATCCTGAAGGATTTCAGCAGTCAGAGCGCTAAATAAGTACATGTCTGGTATATGTATTATTTTATGACCAAGCTAAAAAAAAAATCACATGTCCTGAAGTATATAGAAATCAGGGTGCTGAATGTCATTTTTCCTTCTAACAGAGAAATGCAAATATGTAAGAATTTGTTTTACACAGCAACTCAATATTTCATGGTCCAGAAAGGAAGACTTTCTTGTGGTTGTTTGGCCCAGGCTGCACTTGCAATGGCTTGCTCAGATCCAGGATTAACAAACCTTTCCTATAAGAGAATAGCTTGACATTTTGCTTCAGAATAACTAGGAAGAAGTCATGGGACCAAAGCAGGGACAAAGCAGTTCATGATAAGAACTGTCAATCAGTTATCAAACAGCCTCAGAGAGAAAACTGCGGCCCTAAAGAAAACAATGCAACTTGAGGTCTTGAGTGACCTTGGAGCACTGTGTCTGCGACTGAGTGTCTGAAGGCTGCCAGCAAACCCTCTCACCTCACCCCATCACCCCCAGAAGTCTCATTGAATTTCTTTTAACTTTCTTCACACATTGTATATAGGGATGAATGTGGGAGTACATTAATCCATCCTGCCTTTCTCACATACACAACTTCAGTCTGATCTCACTAACCCTAGGCATAGTACCAATGCAGACACAGGACAAACTGCTTCCTAGTGTGGAACCCGCATCAGTTATGTTTCTATTGCTGTGGTGAAATACCAGGAGCAAGACAACAGATAAAACAGAAGGGTTTAATTTGCTTATGGTTCCAATGGGTAAGAGTTCCATTATACAGGGAAGCATGGCAGCAAGCAGCAGACATGGCTGCTGGAGCAGAAACTAATGGACCACATCTCCAATGGCAAGCAGAAAGCAGAGTATATACTTACAATGGAAGGTGCCCAGTGACAGACACCCTCCAACAAGACCACACCTCCTAATCCTTCCCAAACAACATCACCAACTGGGAATGGGATCTTCAAATGCTGGAGAATATGGGATATATCTCATTCTAAGCATCATACTATGTAACCCTCATTCCAGGAGGAAGCTGGAGAAGGAAGAGGGAAGGAAATATCAGATCATGTTTTAGGCTCTTGGATCTGAAGCCTAATTTAATAGGATCTCTGGACAGCAGAGGGAAAGCTGACTGCAGCTAGCCTGAGTGTTCCCAAATCTTAGCCATGGTCTAAGGTCAAAGGAGAAGATGGAGGGAGGAAACGTTGGAGTGTAGTCTCCCCTTAGACTGAGTGAATTTCCTTTGACCTTCTTGCTTTCTGATGATCACAGGAAACTCACAACTTCCCACTGCAGCATACTCAGCTGTCACTGTCAACTCACAACTGTCACTGAAGGACACCCACATGTCGGGGAAAACCCACATCTGTCACTGCAGACCACCCAGCTGTCAGGGGTAACCCACATCTCTGTCATCCTAACCACTGATCCACACTGAAGTGTCTGGACTCCAATGCGTGCAAAGAAAACTGTACAGATCCTATAGAGGCTTAACAGTCACAAAGAGTAAAAATAAGCAAGGATTAGGACAGGTCCCTGGCGAAAGAAAGCTGACTATGGCATGGAGAGTGCAACCTATTAAAAAATAAATAGCAGTCCCTTTGTATCCACAAGTGACATGTGACAAACCAAGACTCAAATGTCTGAAACCATGGGTAGCATGAATCATACATATACATGTTTTTTGGCTTTTCCTGTACATATACAGGAAAATAGGATAAATTTAATTTAAAAATTGGTTATAATAAGAGATTAATAATTATAAATAATAACAAAACAATTATAATGATACATACACATAATATATATAGAGAGAATTTGTGTGTGTGTGTGTGTGTGTGTGTGTCTTAGTTAGGGTTTTCTGCTGTGAACAGCACCATGACCAAGGCAACTCATAGGCAACATTTAATTGGGGCTGGCTTAAAGGTTTAGAGCATGGTGGGAGCATGGCAGATTCCAGACAGACATGGTGTAGGCAAAGCTGAGAGTTCTTTATCTTCATCTGAAGGCTGCTAGGAGAAGTCTGATTTCAGACAGCTAGGATAAGGGTTTTAAAGCTCAAGCCCACAGTGCCACACCTACTCCAACAAGGCCATACCTACTCCAACAAGGCCACATTCCCAAATAGTGTCACTCCTTTAGCTAAGCATACTCAAACCACCACATTCCAACCTGGCCCTCATAGGCTTGTTTAAATATATGAGTCTCAGGAGCCATACTTAAACATAGCATAATGCAAAATACATTTAATTCAACTTCAAAAGTCTCCATAGTCTATAGAAGTCTTAACAATGTTAAAAGTTCAAAGTTCAAAGGCTCTTCTGACATTCATCCAATCGTTTAACTGTAATTCCCTGAAGCAAGACAGGAAACTAGCTGGGCAAATTCCAAACTCTGAACCTCCATGTCTGATGTCAAAGCAGTCTTCAGATCTCCAAGTCCTTTTTAATCCTTGTTAACAGCAACAAACTTCTTTCTCCTGACCTGGTTCCACTCCCTATTAGCAGCTTTCCTCAGCGGGTGTCCCATACTCGGACATCTCTAACATCTTAGGGTCTCCAAGGCAACTTCAACTTTACAGCATCTTGTTCCAATGTCAGGGATCCACACATGATCTTCAGGGCATCTGTAAAGGGCTTGGGTCACTTCAGTTCTGCCCCTTGGGTCACTCCCTCTGTAGCACTCTGGGCTCTGGTTGACTCTACTGCATTGTGGCTGCTGTTCCTAGTG
The DNA here is from genome assembly GCF_004785775.1 of Grammomys surdaster. Lineage (NCBI taxonomy): Eukaryota > Metazoa > Chordata > Mammalia > Rodentia > Muridae > Grammomys > Grammomys surdaster. The sequence goes on along the minus strand of NW_021604599.1, from coordinate 5,348,169 downwards.
GTCATCCCATAATACTTGCATCTCTAATATTCCGGGGTTTCTCATTGGAACCAGGCTCCACCAATAGCCTCTCATAGGCTCCCTTTACAGTGCCAAGCCTCACCTTATTTGCATGGCCCCTTCAGTCCTGAGCCTTCAGTCCTGAGCTTTAACTGTAATTCCCCAAAGCAAAACAGGAAACTAGCTGGGCAAACTCCAAACTCTGAACCTCCATGTCTGATGTCAAAGCAGTCTTCAGATCTCCAACTCCTTTTTAATCCTTGTTAACAGCAACAAACTTCTTTCTCCTGAAAGAAAGGAGGCTGCACCTTCACCAATGGCCTTCCATGGCCTCTCACAGTGCCAAGCCTCAGCTACTCTTCAGGATCCCTTCATGCCTTCAAAACTGGTACACCTTGGTGACTCTTACACATCGCCAACATACAACCTTGGCTGTCTCTGGAACACTTATTTGTGATTTCAGAAAATACTTCACAGAAAATTTCACCTCAGTGATGCTGGTCTCTCCTTAATCGCCACTAGTTTCTTAATCTCCAGCTAACCAGCATCAATTGTCCCAGTAGTATCCTTTTCCTCTTGACTATAAAGCCAGAGACACATGACCGAAGCTGCCAAGGTTCTTCTGCTTACTGGAGCTGGAACATACTCCTTTGTCCTATTATATCATCACGACTTTCTGTTTTCCAACTCCTTCACACTGCCTAGCTTGGTTGTCCTGGAATTTGCTTTGCAGATTGACCTTGAACTCAGAGATCTTCATGACTGTATTTCCTGAATGCTGGGATTGGAGGCATGTAATGCCACACCTGGATTTCAGCTTTTCTCTACTTGGAACTTGCTCTGTTCCAGTCTGACCTTGAACTCAAGAGATCTGATTGCCTCTGTTTTCTGGGATTAGGTCCAGGTATATGACACCAAGCCTGGACCTAAACTTAGCTGGGTTGGATCTTGCCCCAAGGTCACCACTCTCTTGATTCAATTTAATATCCTTGAACACAGGGTTCAGCTCCATTTCACTTCCTGGTGCCCTTTATAATACTCAAACCATATATTTTTCCTTTCTAAGCTTGCTATGTTTGTTCAAAACGCTCTTTATAAGACTTAACCAGAGAACAAAGTCTCTACTGGGCTTTTTTGAGGTCAGTGAAAGTAATATAAATCTCTTTACCTCATCAGGTAGACTCTTTAGACAAGGGCAAAAAGTAGCCACATTCTTCACCAAAATACCACAAAAACAGTCTCTAGGTCACATACTGAAATTCTTCTCCACTCTTGGGCTAGATCTGAACAGTTCAAATCATTCTCAGCAACAAAGTCTTCCATATTCCTACTAGTATAGCCCATTAAGTCCACTTAAAGTATTCCATTGCTTTCCAAAGTCCCCTCCTCCTCCCCCAAAAAAGACATGGTCAGCCTATCACAGAAATACCCCACTCCTGGTACCAACTACTATCTTAGTTAGGGTTTTACTACTGTGAACAGATACCATGACCAAAGTAACTCATAGACAACATTTAATTGAGGCTATGTTACAGGTTCAGAGGTTCAGTTCATTATCATCAAGGTGGAAGCATGGTAGCATCCAGACAGGCATGGTGTAGGCAGAACTGAGAGTTCTACATCTTTATCTGAAGGCTGCTAGGAGAAGACTGACTTCCAGGCAGCTAGAATGAAGATTTTTAAAGCCCAAGCCCACAGTGACACTCTTCCTCCAATAAGACCACACTTACTCCAACAAGGCCACACCTCCAAATAGTCACTCCCCAGGCTAGGCATATGTTATATGCACAGATGTTGGAACCAGATCCAACTCTAGAAGGCTTGTGCTTAAGAAAGTAACTAACAGCTTTTAAGTAAAAGATTAAAGCTCAGAAAGTTCTAGTCATAGCACTCAAAGCTGCTCAGTCTGGGAGAAGACTGGAGAGCAGAAGATGCCCCAGAGGCATGTCCAGTAACCCAGACCTCAGCTGACTGCTTAAGATTTTGATCCTTCCAAAGCTAGGAGAGAAAAACTGACACGATAGGCACAAAAATCTTAGTGACTGGCACCAGTCAAAGAAGGGGAGAGGAACACATAGGTAAGACAAAGGTTAACTGGGAAGAGACGGCATATCCAAAGTGGTGAGCTACACATCCTTAAAAGCTCACCTGCTTGAGTTTTAGTTGAAAACTAACAGCTTGGAGGTCAACTTAGTGTCACAGGATTTTGTCCTAGACTCCATACCTCCTGCTTGGAGGGTTATACATACGAGGTCATGATGGGTAAGATAGTCCTAAGAGAGCCCATTTGCCTTTCAGCATCTTTCTGTGAACTGTCCTCCAATGTGATTAGCTCTCTAGCCTGTCCCCACTTGGATACTGGTGGGGTGAAGGACTATGATTGATGATATCAACTGCTCAGCATTGGCACCTGGCTAACTCCATGGACTAGGTGGCTCTGATTTAGTGATGTTGCACTTGTTGAGGGAACAAACCACTGCCAAAAGCCTGAAGCAGAAATAAAAATCAATCACTCCCCTTTCCAGAAACTAAGAAAAGACAGGTCATATACCAAAGCATACCCACGTGTATGTTCGTGTGTGTGCTGTTCGAGCACACACACACACACGTACACACACACACATACACACATACCTACACCCCCCACACACATGTCCACACACACCTACACCCATACACACATACCCTCACACCCTCCTCATCCTTCCCAAGCTATAAACATCTTCCTGCCAGGAAAGCTTTATGTGGTAGGGCCACAGCACAAGGTCAGATTCAGCCCTGAGATGAGGGGTGAAGAGAGGCTGCTCAGTAGGTCAAGAAAGTAGATACCACCTATAACATTCTGTGACCTTGGCTGCTTCTCTGAGATTTCAGTCCTCTTGTCTACAAACGACAGCCAGAATCCTAACGATTCCTTCACAAGTTGTAAAGAACATATACTATGATTCTGATAACATGGAAAATGCCTTTAAAAACAAACAGTGGCCATTACTGTCATTTAAGAGAAATAATATTTTAAGATAAGCCATTTGGTCAATGAGTATTTACCCTGTTCTTTTCGCCAGGCAATTGCACATGAATTACATCATTGGATCCCCATATCTACTTTATAGTATTGATTTTATTTTCCTGGCTTAGATAGGTAAAACTATTAGCCCAAAGTCTTTTGGCCATAGTTGCCACCCTGGGCCTGATTTCCTCCAAGGCTTCTAAATGACAGGTTTAATTAACCCTGTTTTGATGGCCCAGGCTAGGACATTTTTAAAGGAACATTGTTATTTTTCTAGGCTTTTGGGACTCTGTTGTTACCAGGCTAGTCCTTTGAAGATAGTCTAGGTATATATCAATCACATTCTCTCAAAGGGAATTAGACATGCATTTATATTAGTCTTAACTATCTTTACAAGCAAAATCCCAGTTTCATAATATTTAAGAGAATTCTACACGTCCTTTGCCCTTGGATCAGGGTAGAATCAAGACTAATATTTAGACTATGCATCTGTCTTTGTACTGACAGGTAGGCAGGCAGGCAGATAGACTGTAGATAGACAGATAGACTGATGGATGAACTGATTAGTTAGGGCCCTTCAGAGAAACAAAGTCAATACAAAGGATAACATACACATACATAAGTTTATTAGAACTGGTACATGTGCTTGAGGAGACTAAATCCCACCTTCTGTTTCCTGTAAGTAACGGACCAATGGGAGTTATCCATGTAGTTCTGCTCAAGTCCCAAGTCTAAGAACCAAGCTACTAATGCAAACCCTGGACCAAAAAACCAAAGACCCATGTCCCAGCTCGTTAGGCAAGCAGGAAGAGGAAAGAACCAATTCTTCCTATTTTTGTTCCATTCAGGCCTTTGGTAGGTAGATAAAGCCTACCTACCCTGGGGAGGAAAATTCAATGTATTGCATTCACCTATTCAAAGGTTAGCCTCATTTGGAAGTATTCTAATAGGTACATCCAGAAACAATGTTTAATCTGATTATCTCATAGCACAGTGAAACTGACGTAAAACATAAAACTAACCATTATAGCAGTTATAAAATGTTGAGATCATACATACATAAATATATAAATTCACAAAGATCCTGTGTGTGTGTGTGTGTGTGTGTATGTTGCATATATCTGCTGTTTATCTTTCATTCTTGACATCAGCTATCACATAGACTTGAGATCATTTCCTATGGTAAGAAGGACCACAAACCCTCATTACTTCTTTGTGTGGCCAGTATAAGTCCTTGTAACTTCTATTAGTAACACCTTCCTGTTTCCTTCCATATTCCGTAGCTAACTCTTCTTTTCCTATGAATAACTGAAGTTACTGAGTCTTGGCCTTTCAAAGCCAGCTAAAACCTTGCCTTTTTCACCTGAAATGAAAAAGGAAGGAAGCAACTACAAAATGTTTTTGTAATCTTAGTACTGGGATGCAAAAATAAATAACCCCCAAAGAAGCCATGTTTTGAATGTGTTTCTGGGATTACAGTTCTTGTTCATAACCACTATATTTCTGCTTCTTCCCACTAGTGCTCTTGGGAGATTTTGAGGAGCAATAATTCGAGAAAGTGAAGCAGAGTCTACCAGGGCTGGGCAAAATGGAATAGGAAATGAATGACTTTTCTTAGTTACTATTCTATTCTTCTGAGGAGACACCATGACCAAGGCAACTTATGAAGGAAGCATTTAATTGGAGACTTGCTTACAGTTTTAAAGGGTTAGTTTGTGACCATCATTGCAGGAAACAGATAGGTATGGTGCTGAAGCCGTAGCTGAAAGCTCTACATCCTGATCTGTCGGGCAGTAGACTGTGAGCAGCATCCGAGTTCCTGGTCAAGCACAGGCTTGAAACCCTGGTGACCCTGAGGTACAGAAGGCGTTTTGTCATGCTCCTGGGCCCCTGGCTTTTGTCATGTAGCTACCATCCCCCACAACCTCCACCCCCACACACAAATCCGCAGAGAGATCTGTGGCCATCGGTCACATAGGAACTGTGCCCTAAGCCCTCCCACATGTAGATAAGGTATCCCCAAGCTCTCAGACCAAGCCAATAGGAAGTACCTGCTGCCAGACCCTGACCCACCCAAAACTGTATATAAATATCCTATCCAGAAAGAATAAAGGTGTGTACTCTGTTGTCTGAGAGCTTCTGTCATAAGAGTTGTGACACTGCTGCTTGGGAAGAGATCTGTTCTCCCAAAACACTATCAGGAGCTTCCCCACACTCCTTGCTGGCTAGTCGCTGGCTAGTCGCCAACTAAGCACAGAGCAACGAGGGGTGCAACATCTGGGAGCAACTTCCAGAGACAGAGATGCAGGTGGAGGCAGCTGCCACAGCAGAGGCAGCAGAGGCAATTCCCCCTCCCTGCATGCACTCTCTCCTCTTTGCCTGAATCCTCGTACCTGGCTGGGCCAGAGAACTCCATGGAAAGCCTCCAGTACACAAGTCCACACTGATCTGCAGGCAGCAGCAGGAGAGAGAGAAACACTGGGCCTGGCATGGACTTTTGAATCCTCGAAGCCCACCCGAAAATGACACACTTCCTCTAACAAGGCCACACCTCCTAATCCTTTTAATCCTCTTCCAATAGTTTGACTCCCTAGTAAGTAAGCATTCAAATCCATGAGCCTATGGAGGCCATTCACATTCAAACCATCGTGTTCCTGTCCAGACCCCTTAGGCTTGTAGCCATATTGTAATGCAAAATTAATTTAGTCCAACTTAAAGCCTCCCTGGTCTCTCACAGTCTCAGCACTGTTTAAAACTCCAACGTTGAAAGTCTCTTTGGAGACTCAAGGCAATCTCTTAACTATAACTTCCTGCAAAATCAAAATCAATAAGCAGATCACATACTTCTAAAATACAATGGCACAGAATATGTATTACCATTCCAAAAGGGAAGAAAGTAAGCATAGTAAGTAAATACGTGACCAAAGCAAGAGCAAGTATCAGTAGGGCAGACTTCAAATCCTGTACCTTCATGTCTGATGTAAGAGCACTTATGTAAGGAAGATGGCTCTTCCCTTCCATCTTTGCTAACTTTAACACACTTTTTTCTTTTAGGATGGTACTACTTCGTGTTAGCAGCTCTCCTTGGCAGGTATCGAATGACCCTGGCATTCCCAGCAACTTCACATCTCCAAAGCAATCCAAGCTTCACCCTCACAGCTTCACACAATGACCTCTCCAGGCCCCCATGCAAGAAGTCCCCGGATACATGCCTGGCTTGAGCAGCTTTCTTTTAACTATGGAGAAATATTCCACAAACCTTTTACTCTTGTATATTTCTTGATTCTAAAGCCAGACCCACCTAGCCAAAGCTGCCAAGTTCTTCTGCTTGCTGAGATTAGAACCCACCCTTCTTCTTAAATTACATTTCTATAAGCTTTCCATCATAGATGGCTTTCTTTGTTACTTAAGCTTTCCTTTAATTCCTTTTCAAAAGTTGGAAACTTAGCTGGATGGGGTGATGCCACCAGGGCACCACTCCCTTTATTCCACTTAGCATCAGGCTTTTCTTTAAACTTGCCATCTCCTTGGAAACAAGACTTGGCTATCCTATTCCATTCCCTGCCGCTCATTTTCTTCTCAAACTGTATAGTATGTATTTTTCTTTACCCCATTTGCCCCTTTTCATTGTAGATCTGCGTAAGAGTGATCACCAATACCATGACACAGTCAATACTAGGTGGTCTTGAAATCTCTTTGGCCAGTGACATTAGTGCAAAACTTTTCAACTTAGCTTCAGGTAGATTTTTAGGCCAAGGCCATAGACCAGTGATATTCTGTGCCAAAATATCATAGGAATAATCTCTAATATTCTCCTCCTCTGAGACCTCTTTTGATGCCCCCACAGGTGCACATTGCTCTCTGTACCACATCTCCCATGTTTCTATTAGAACGGCCCATTAAGCTCCACTTATGACATTCCGCCACAAACTCTGAAGTCTTCCATATTCCTCCAAACAATAGCACGATATGGCCTGTTATCAATAACTCACTTCTGTTACCAACTTCTGTCTTACTGTTTTATTCCTGTAAGAAGACACAATGGCCAAGGCAACTTATAAAAGGAAGCATTTAAATAGGTGCTTACTTAGTTTTAAAGGATTAGTCCATGACTACCATCATGGTGAGAAGCAGACAGGCGTGATGCTAGAGCAGTGGCTGAAAGCTTTATATTCTGTTTTGGAAACAATAGAGGCTGGGAGGGAGACTGAGGCTGGCATGGGGTTTTGAAATTTCAAAGCCCACCCCTAGCAAGGTAACTACTTTCAACAAGGCCACACCTACTCCAACAAGGCCATACCTTCATATCCTTTTCAAATAGTTCCACTCGCTGGTGACTAAGCACTGGAAAATATTAGTATATTGGAGTCATTCTAATCAAAGTACCACATGACTGTTTTGTAAAGCTTCTGCTTGTGATAATGAAAAAGTTCTGGAAGTATATAATCATGATACACATTATGAATATGTATGTCATTGAATTATACTTCTACGCTGGTTCAAATAATACATCTTTTTTTTTTTTTTCAGCTTTTCAAGACAGGGTTTCTCTGTATAACCTGGGCTGTCCTGGAACTCACTCTGTAGACCAGGCTGGCCTCAAACTCAGAAATCCACCTGCCTCTGCCTCCCAAGTGCTGGGATTAAAGGCATGCGCCACCACTGCCCAGCTCAAATAATACATCTTATGCCATGCGTATTTTACCACATGGGGGAAGAACGTACAACAACAAAACCCTCAAGATGCTACAGAATAAATAGCAATTACTATAGGTTGAGCATTTTAATCTGAAAAGTATGAAATTGTAAAATGTACAGTTTTTACAAATAAAAAGTCCCATACCACACAACTGTTTCATACATAAAAGTAGTGTTTAAGTTATACAGAATTTTCTTTAGGCTACATGTATCAGGCATAGGTGAAATATAAATAAATTTCATGCCTGTCCATAAGTATTAATGTTTGTAAATAGCTTCCACTTGCAAATCTTCTCATTATGTATATGCAAGTATTCCAAAATCTGATAACAACCATTCATTATATGTAAGAATGCTCATCCCGTACTTGTGTTATAAAATCTTTAATTTTTCCAAGTCTTGGTAACCCCACCAAAAGTAGAATTAATTACACCAACCTTGAGCCGCTGTAATAATTAGACCCTAACAGAAGGAAATCACCTAGTCTAGTGTGAGGTCTCCTGTGGTGCACTGCTTGTGGTCATCTCTGTGTTTTACCCAACACTAATAGTACCATTGATTTACACTTCAATATTTGTTGTTGCTAAGGCAGGTATATGTGTGGTTCACCTGATTTTATTCCACATTTAGTCTATTTGTTTTCAAAGCTGCCATTTTAAGTGCAGTTTTACCATCTCTAACACCTGGAGCCAATGGCAAATTGGCGTTTGGGGAACTATCTTTAATAGGTACAAGAGGCAAATTCACTTGGCACAAGTTACTTAACTCTCAGTGAAGAGATGCACACAGAAGTCTGAAAAACCAAAGCAGACATTAATTGGGGTCACCTTTCATTGTTAAGGTTTCATAGAGTCAAAAGAATAATGATCATTATGGGGTTATCAAGATGGTTCAGCAGGTAAGAGTACTGTCCTGGTTAGTTTGGTGTTGTTGCACTTTGACTTGACACAAGGTAGAGTCATTTGGGAAAAGCAAACCATAAGTGAGAAAATGTCTCCTTTAAGACTGTCCTATAGGCAAGGCTGTGTGATCCTACTAAGTGACGGATGTGGAAGCCCCTGCCCATGCCCACTGTGAGTAGTGCTTCCTATGGCCAGGTGGTGTTGAAGAGTGTAAGAAGGCAGGCAGAATAAGAAATGAGGAACAAACTAGTAAGCAGCAGTCATCTACATCCTTTCTCTAGTCCTGCCTTCAGTTCTTACCATAACTTCCCTAGATGATGGACTACAACTCTAAGATGAAATAAACCTGGTTTTCCTCAACTTGCATTTGGCCATAGTGTTTTGTCATAGTAATAGAAACTCAGACTTAGGTGCTCACCTGAAGACCTGAGTTTGGTCCCCAGACCCACATAGTGAAAGGAGAGAACAGACTCCCAAAAGTTGTCCTCTGACCTCTCAATATGTATGAATGTGTGTGTGTGTGTGTGTGTGTGTGTGTGTGTTGTGTAAAACAATAATTAAAAATAAGGGGTCATGGATTTAGAGGGAGTAGGGGTTGTGGAACATATAAAGAAGTTGCAAGAAGAAGGATAAGTGAGAATGATATATAAATACAGTACTGATGTATTAAACTCTCAAAAAAGGTTTTTAATTTAAATTTAAAAATAAAATAAGGTGTTACTGTTTTAAAAAATGACCATTATAATCACATCATTATAATCATTTGTACACATAAATGTATATATACTTTTATATATATATGTTATATATGTATACAGCTATACTGATTTTAAATTCAGAGCAGAGAACATAAAGGCTAATCCCACAAATACACAACTTCTAAAGGGTACAGGTATTTCCCTTCACATGCTGGTGAGTTAAATGCAGAGCTGAGGTTGGGTGGAGAAAGTAAACAGTGAGAGAAAGAAAGAAAAAGCAAAACAGAGCAGACCAAACAGGATCAAGTAAAATATGACAAGTACAGACAGACATAAGACAGAAAATGAGAAGCACAAAGACATGGCACAAAATGATCATCTGGTTCTGAGGCAGTTTCAAGAGCCTATTGCTTTCATCACACGCTGTGACCATTTCTCCTGGGTTAGACACTGATGACTAAGCAATCCTATTGTTGTCCTTGTGTTCTGTGCTCCAAGGCAGGATTATCCACTCAAACACTGTGGGCAGGAAGGTAGAGACACTCAAACCCTCTCTGCCCCTGACCACCACTGCCAGGTTCTACAGATGCAGTGTCACTCTGACTACATATTCCTGGTCCTATTGGTCTCCTTACACCTCATACAAGAACCGTGGCCTTCTCTTAGGAAATGAAGCAAAAATTCACAAATTCGACTGAAAAAAAAAAAAACTCTGCACAGCAGAAGAAATAATTAACTGAGCAAAGAGACAGTCTGCAGACTATGGTCTATGCTAGCTATTAATTTGACAAGGGCTTAGTATCTCAAATATATATATATATTTTTAAAAACCTAAAAATAGTAGACAGAATGCTCCAAATCATCTAATCGATCAATTTAACTGCCAGATAAATGAACAAACAATTCTAATAAGAACCACAGATGGACAAAATTCCATCAAAAATATCACTCAGCACCATTATCTATCAGGAAAAAATGCATACCAAACTATTCTGATACTCTATCTTACAGCAATAAGAATGGCTACAGTCAAGCAAACAATAAATATTTGTGAGCATGTAGGGGTAAGGAACTCTTATATGCTGGATGTATAAAGTAAATTGTATAGTCACTACAAAAACCTGTATGGAGGTTTCCAAAACAATAAAAATAAAACTATCATGTGACCAACCTGTACTATCCCTGCAAGCATATACTTGAAAAAAATCCACATCAGGATACAACAGAGATGTGCACATCTATGTTTAGCCACAGTAACAAAGCAGTGAAACCTGTGAGGATGGCTATCAACAGGTGAAGGGATAAACAAAATGTACCACATATAATGGGATGTTAACCAGTCACAAAAGTAATGAAATGATGTCTTTGCAAATAATATGGTAAATGGATAGGACCAGAGATCACCAAGTTATGTCAAGTGTGAGGCACGCGCGTGTAGTCGTCTCGCCGGCGAGAACATACACACACACACACCAGAATCCTTCCGTAGAAACACGTTTATTCCCATAAACCAAAATGGTGGCAGAAGACGAAAAAGATGGAGAAAGGCACTGTTTTATACCCTAGAGCGGTGTAATCACCTCTCATTGGCTGCTTACTCGTAGCGCGCCAAACGCTGTGGGATGGGCTAGCTTTGGCGGGCTTTTACCATGGCACATGCGCACTTTATTTGTTTACTAGGAAGAATTATGGCTGACAGCGCCACCTAGCGATGGCGGACTTTGCCAGCACCTGTCGCGGCTCCCAACATCTGCCCCTTTTTTGTTTTAAAAAACAGAGGGTGGTAGGGGTCTCTGGGAAGGTTACGTAACTCCCATATTTGGGGGTCTCACGGCGGGTCTGAGTCTCTCAGAGGGTGGTGTTCAAATGTTTGAGGCTTTACAGGGTGCCTATACCAGAAGCCCTAGGGTGTAGCGGCTGAGGAATCTGTCTACTGGCTACTTCTTTTTTTTTTTTTTTTTTTTTGTTAAACAGGCACTGGCCAATGTCCCGTGTCTAGGCTGACTGACATTTCTCCACAGCCAGCACCAAAGAATGGTGAGCTCTCTGGATAGGCTACGAGAGTCGCGCACCCACACCTGGCATTCTCAGAATGTGCGCCCCAGGTAGTGGTCACTCGTAATGCCTGTCACCGGGTAATATCACCATTCGTGGTGTACCTCTGGCATATGAGATCAGCTTATTCCCGTCGTTGGGACCAATTGGCAGCTGGCCTGGAGACAAAAGGATGGAGTTATGTATCTGGCTGTTCTTGGCCTGTCTAGTGTGGTACCGGTTATGACTCAAACCCAAGGCCGATCGAGCAAATTCCATCTTGGGGGAATAAGCGTTCAAGAACCAACAGTTTAAGGCAGTCTCCCTTACCCTACCAGGTGCAATGGAAACAAGTCCTCTGGGTGCAAGGGCTAAGGGGAACAGAAAGAGATGCAAACACCCATCCCTGTGCAATGGAGTCATCTCCTAGGGGTGCAAGGGCTGTTTGTCTCAAAATTCAGGTACCACAGCTACACAGACAAGGATCAACCAGGCCAAGACTCCTCACTGACCCAGTGTAATGGGCAAATCTTCTGGGGTGCGACACTGATGGCCTAACATTTAGCACCACCACTCGTGAGGGGGGAGACTGTTTATAATTGAGGCAGTGAAAACCACACTTCAGGGGGAGCCCCTAGTACTTTGGAAGCGCCTGTGCAAAAATAGCCTTGTCAAGATTTTGTTGAGCTCTGAGTTTGCAACCAACCAAAAGATGAATACTAGTCCGAAACATAGGGCATACCAAACAGGCCTACTCCCACCCACTTAAAAAAGGGGAGAAAAGGAAAAGAAAAGAAGAAAACTGAAGAATTTCAGGAGGACAGTCCTTCAGTCAGGGACAGATCCACGAGCGTCGAGTTGATGTTCACCACAGCTGCTCTCAATTTTCTGAGTGTCTCACTGAAATTTTCTGAGCAGTTTCCTGTAAGATACTGAAACAATTTTCTGGACAGATTAGTTACACGAGTAAAGTTTTTATACTGTACACTGGTGATGTAAAGTGTACCCAGTTTTTTCTCACATCTCAATTGGGCTAATTGAAAGAGGATATCCAATCTCTCTCTCACTAAATCAAGGCGTTGATTAAGGATCATTAGTCCGCCTTTTAGTTGGGTACTGGCGGAGGTTTTGAAGGTTAACAGTCTCTGCCACCGTGGCTGACAATTGGGGGTAGTGCCCACTTGAACAGAAGTTGACATAGCAATCTCAGTGGCAGTGGCGGTAATGGCACTAATTAATATCGTCGTCACTATGGCTGCAGTTATACCAAATCTCTTTTTTGTCTAAATAATGACAAAGTGGAAGGAGTCTCCACGGGGATGGGAACCCATCGCGTGACTCTGGCAACCATAGCGTGAGTGAATCTTTTAGAATTCCAACACTGGGACATCTAGCAGGTTTTATTGGTACAATTCTTAAAGATGGAATTTGATAAAATAAACAAAAATACTAGGAACCTGTATCCCTTGGGTCAGTACAAGGGCTATCATCAGAGCCTGGAGGGTCTGCCTGGATGTCATCTTCCAGTATCGTGAGTCGCCGCGTCAGCCGCTCTGGTAGCCAAAACGGATTGTCTTCTTCCTGTGGAAACACACAGACCGCTCCCCTGGCTCTTAATAAAACAATATCTGGGCCCTTCCATTGTCCGGTCAAAATATCTTTCCATTTCACCATCTCTTTCGGCCTCTCAGGCTCTAAACAGTGACGGTCAGCAGCGGAGTGGCCCTGACTGTCCAGGTTTAAAATATTGAGGGTAAAAGGTGTTTATCTATTCTTCATTAGTTGATTGTCAAGGGGAATTAGGACTTGTATTTCCCTTGAGAATATCTAACAGAGGTTTACGTTCTTTTATGGTAAGCTGAAAATGAGGTTTTAGCCAATTAATATCTGTTAACAACTTTTGAGAATCACTTTTCTGGAGCAACAAGTAGTCTAAAATCTTAAAGCTCATTGTACTAGAGCAAGGGCTTGTAGAAAAACTCCTTTAGAGAGATCAGCCAATAAAATATACAACGAATAATATATACTGAGAGATTTAAACGCTTTAACCTTTGTATTAAAGCAACAACAAATTTTTTAAGGCCATTAATTATTCTTTGAGGCAAGCTTTTTTTAATGAATGGCTTCATGGGCTCTCAAAATTTACAAGCAATTTCACTTAATGCAAACCTCTCACCTTTACCAGGAGGTAAAGGAACTGTATAGAACAATCTTTTAAATCTATAATAATTTTTTATATGTATTTACTTGAATGGCAGCTGGAGTAGGCAAGTCAGGCTGTAGTGCCCCATTAGTCTTATAAATCTTAAATTTGAACTTTCTCTGTGTAGCCCTGGCTGTCTTGGAACTCACTCTGTAGACCAGGTTGGCCTTGAACTCAGAAATCTGTCTGTCTTTGTCTCCCAAGTGCTGGGATTAAAGGCGTGTGCCACCACTGCCCGGCTTCCACCACAGCCCAGCTCTAGGGTTTTTGGATTAAATGAATAACCAACTCCTTTTAGCTGAGTTAAGTATCAGATAAAGCCAAGCTGAAGGCAATCTCGTCCTCTAATAATTGTTAAATAGCCGTCTGAAATCCAAGCTCCTGTCTCATCTACTCTGTTACAGCCTTAATTTAAATGTAAATGTTTAATCTTGGCCTATATCCTGAGGCCTGGCCCAAGGATTATCTTTTCTGCACCAAGGACAGGTGTGTCGGGTAACCTTGGTCACCTGGCTGTTGTTTAAGCCTCTGTTCCTGGGACAGTCACTTTAAAAACTATCTAAATTTCTATATTTAAAACACTCCCCATCTCTATGGCTCTGTGAAGTTATGGCCAGACCCTGATTGTATGAGGGTGCAATTTCATTGCAAAGACAAGTATCTAAGTCTGTCTTTGCTTGTATGATTTGAGAGCTGTGTGGGCAGTTCAACCTGATTAATATCACACTGACCTTGTCTTACAAGCACGTTAAGATCTCAGCCTGTATGTCTTAATTTAAATGTAAACGTTCTTAATCTCTAGCAGGCCAGCATTGTATCACAACTTGTTATAAATATTTTTATTTAACTCTACCTGCTGTCCCCCTTTCCATAACATGGGCGAATCAAAAAAAATTTTTTAAACTCAAGATTACAACTGCCAACTGTAGCCAATGGAATACTGGCAGTTTAACTAAATTTTTAAATATCTTTTGTAACATTAGAGTGTAACCATTAATTTTGAGAAGCAAAAGCAAAACCAATTTAAACAATCTACCTTTTTTTAAAATCAACACCAAGTAGACCACCCCTATGCTACAAAGTTTTGTCGCCAATTCTCTACACATGAATGCATGAAGCAGCTTTTAATCTCATTGAAGAGACATTGGTCTAAAATCTTATTTTCTATATACCTGGTTTCTGAACGACTCCAACACTGAGCTAGTTTCACGCCACCTTTCGTTACCAAAGTTGTAAATTTCTAATCACACCCAATAATTTAAGCCAATAGTCTATAACCAAGACATGTAGAACATTTTTATACTTTTAAAACCAATCCGAAACAACAACGAAGTGGCTACATATCTTATTTTTAGATCAAACAAAATTTCTTGTCTTTCTAGCTGTAATTTCAAGAGAAAAGCACCTTGTCACAGAGGTTTTTCTAGGACAAAACGACTCTTAGCTTCCTTATAAAACCCAAAATGCTGCTGGTCTCTTTTAAAAGCAGCTTATGTCAACCTCAATTCCTGAAAAGACCTTTTTAGCTCCCAAAGGTTGGATCAAGCAGTTTTAACGATCTTTCTTTTTGAACACATAACAAACACAGAACATTTAGACAACGAAACAAAAGGCAAACACAAACACATGGACATTGGCGCGCCAAGGACAAACAACAAAGAAGGACTCTAAGAACTACAGAGAATTTCAGGACATCTCCCGAATTCTCTGCTTCTAGATGAACTCTGAAATAGCCTTTTCATTCTTTTTGCTGACACAGCTCAGAGAGAGGGCACCTGTATTTTTTAAAACTCTTTCTCTTTCTCTCATATTTAAAATGTAACCTTTTATCTCGTTCATTGGAGATGTAGCGGGCAGCTAATTTAACACTTCAATACCCTGATTTCTAATTCTTTTTAACCCTGCTCTTCCCGCCTGAAGCGGCTTTTAGGCTGCAGGGAATGTCTGTTTAGAATTCTCTTGACCTATGTTTTTGCTGTCACTTCCTAAGCAAAATCGGCACTGGGCCAATTCCTCATTCACCTAGACTGTCTCCCCCAAACCACTCTTCATCTGAGTCCTCTGACTCGGAGGAAGTTAGCCCCTCCGACTCAGAGCTATCACGCCGAAAAAAGCCCGGCTCCTTTACTAGATACAGAGGTCTCCCTCTGAGGCTTCCTGTTCTCCCGTCTCTCCCAAGAGCGTTCTTTCTCTCATCTCTCATCCCCGTGAATTGGTTCTCGGGGAGGCCTGATTTCTTAAATATGTCTTTTTTCCCTTTTCCTTTCTGAATATTTAAGCGCTTCCATTTCTTCTCTGTTTCTGACATGTGGGCCTGTAATTTGTCTACCACTCTCCAGCCCGCCAAGCGGCTTTTCTCATCCTGTAAAACCAGAAGGAAGAGTACCAGCACTGTCTGGGGAGGGAGACGAAAAAAATCAAGACCAAACATATCTCTCAGAGAACATCACCTCGTTCTACGGTTCTGGATTCACTCCATGCGTGGATGGCAAGCGGGGGGTCTTCTGAAACAGTGCCGGCGGGCAATGGTAAATTCTCCCGGGTTTCGGCACCAAATGTGAGGCGCGCGCGTGTAGTCGTCTCGCCGGTGAGAACATACACACACACACACACACACACACACACACACACACACACACCAGAATCCTTCCGTAGAAACACGTTTATTCCCATAAACCAAAATGGTGGCAGAAGACGAAAAAGATGGAGAAAGGCACTGTTTTATACCCTAGAGCGGTGTAATCACCTCTCATTGGCTGCTTACTCGTAGCGCGCCAAACGCTGTGGGATGGGCTAGCTTTGGCGGGCTTTTACCATGGCACATGCGCACTTTATTTGTCTACTAGGAAGAATTATGGCTGACAGCGCCACCTAGCGATGGCAGACTTTGCCAGCACCTGTCGCGGCTCCCAACATCGTCAAGGAAGCTGGGAAGACTTGCTATGCTGGGAGAACTAGGTTCTAATGATGCCAAGTAACCTTGGTTTTTGTTGCTTATGTTCTTGTGCTTGCCTTTTGCCATCTGGTTATTTCTAGTGCTACCTTCACTCACTGTCTCTGACTGGAGCCCGTCTGTCCTGTTATATTGGTTGTGTCAGAACTCCTTGGAGTCCAACTGTCTCTATGATCCTGTGATCCTGAGACCCTGGTTGTGATAGCTCTTGGGAGTCAGGCTGCTTCTGGGCTCCTGAAATCCTGGTGTGCCCAAGCTCCTGAGATCCTGTGATCCTATTTTCCTGTGTTCCTATGTGTTAGAGCTCCTGGGAGTTCTCCTCTGGGTTTTGGGGGATTGGGTATGGAGCTGAAGCCTTAGGGCTGCTCCAGGCACAGGCATAGACTGGAAGGGTCCTACACCACTGGGCTTGAGGGAGTTCCTGGGTCTCCGCAGGTCTCAAATTACTCTCTGTAATTCGGAGCAGGGTTGTGGCCTATTCACCAATACTCCTGGTCATGTTAGAACTTCTAGGAGTCTAGCCTCCTCTAGGTTTTCGGGGGTTGGATGCAAATGGCTGGATATAAAATTAACTCAAACAAATCAGTAGCCTTCCTTTACTTAAAGGATAAGCAGGCTGAGAAAGAAATTAGGGAAATGACATCCTTCACAATAGTCACAAATAATATAAAATACCTCAGTGTGAATCTAACCAAGCAAGTGACAGATCTATATGGCAAGAACTTCAAGTCCCTGAAGAAAGAAATCAAGACGATCTCAGAAGATGGAAAGATCTCCCATGCTCATGGATTGGCAGGATTAATATAGTAAAAGTGGCCATCTTGCCAAGAACAATCTACAGATTTAATGCAATCTTCATCAAAATTCCAACTCAATTCTTTGCAGAGATAGAAAGAGCAATCCTCAAATTCATTTGGAATAACAAAAAACCCAGGATAGTGAAAACTATTCTCAACAATAAAAGAACATCTTGGGGAATCACCATCCCTGACTTCAAGCTGTACTACAGAGCAGTAGTAATAAAAACTACATGGTATTGGTACAGAAATAGGCAAGAAGATCAATGGAATTGAAGACTCAGAAATGAAACCACATACCTATAGTCACTTGATCTTTGACAAAGGAGCTAAAACCATTCAGTGGAAAAAAAAGACAGCATTTTCAACAGGTAGTGCTGGTTGAACTGGAGGTCAGCACGTAGGAAAATATAAATCGATCAATTCTTATCTCCTTGTACAAAACTCAAGTCCAAGTGGATCAAGGACCTCAATATAAAACCAGACACACTGAAACTAATAGAAGAGAAAGTAGGGAAAAGCCTCGAACACATGGGCACAGGGGAAAGGTTCCTGAACAGGACGACAATGGCTTATGCTCTAAGATCAAGAATTGACAAATGGGACCTCATAAAATTGCAAAGCTTCTGTAAGGCAAGGAACACTGTCAATAGGACAAAATGGTCACCAACAGATTGTGAAAAGATCTTTACCAATCCTACATCTGATAAAGGGCTAATAAAACAATGTCTTCATAAAATAAAAAAGAGGGAGCTATATCCCCGTATACTACAAATTTATTTAAATCATTGGTTTTATATTTTAAAATTTTAAAATTTGGATGCCAAGGAACTCTCTGCTGAGTATCTATGGCACCCTACAAGTAGGCATACTTAGGCCTAGATGAAATGGAAGGATATACATACTGGCATAGGGCATGGTCCAGATCAGGTATTTAATATGGGGAAGAGGGCATGTTTCTGTTTCTTCCGCAGGATGCTGCAGGAGCATGTTAGCTGTCAGAGTTGGTGAGACATGTTGATGCTGGGACTGATCATAAGCTTTCAGAGTGCCCTGACAATGATAACAGGGAAGCTGCATTGGGCATATGTTCCTGACCAACCTTTGCTTCCCTATATCCCAGATTGGACAAGCTGTCTTGCTTCAAGCTTTTAGATCTTGTGGGACAGAGAATCAAAAAGAGGTTATAATGATTCTTCTATTTCCTTTAATGTTACCAGTTATTCTGACTTAATCATGGGCTGGTCTAGAAATCAATCCAATATTAGAAATGACAGTCTTCATTTGGAAGGTAGGTTCTGGACATTTTCAGAGACATATTTGGAAGTTAGCTGTAGTTTTCTATGATGTTATGTTAACTATAGACAAAATTGGGATAGGACCTGGATTTCAAACAAGTGTTAGTGCATGTATTAAAGCTCCTAATCTTTTATTAATTGGTCATGTTAAAATTACTTTTGTTTATTCTTCAGTATTTAATGTAAGTTGTATTGATTGTACACTTTCTAATTGTGTGAATGTATTGAAATCTGGCATGTCTGTTATGGTGGTCTATCAACCAGCTTTTGTTTTATTGCCTGTGAGTATTATAGGACCTTGGCATTTTGAAAAACTTGCAAGTACTGGAAGAAGTGAGTAAGGCTTTAAGCAGAAGCAAGAGGGTAATGGGCTTGATTAATGCTGGTATAGCAGCCTTAATTACATTAATAGGTAGTATCACTGCTTCTGCAATTGCTTTGAGACAAGAAGTTAAGGCAGATACTTTTGTTAATCATTTAGCAAAAAATGTTACTAATGTTTTGAGTATTCAAGGGGATTTAGATTGGTGTTTGGAACTATGGATTGATGCTCGATATGATACTATTCAAATCATTGGAGAGGAGGTTCAGAGTTTAAAAGTAAGAAGCCATCCTGAGTGTCATGCCAAATACCAGTGGATTTGGGTTACTTCTAAAATTTACAATGATAGTCTTTATAATTGGGAAAAAGTTGGAAGACATTTGCAGGATATTATAATTCTAACACCTCTCTGGATGTTTTAATTTTGCATAGTAAGATTATAAATTTAAAGAATACTGCTGTGCTGAGCTTTGATGCTGCAGATACTGCTGATAAAATTACCCATGGCCTGAGGTCAGTATTTCCATCTTGGTCAAGCTTCAAGAATGGTATATATAGCTTGATCATGCTAGCACTTTTTGTCCTGGGAATACTTTTATTCCTGCCCATTGTGTTAAAGCTTGTCTTTAACAACATCAACATGTTGCTGGCCAAAGTACATGGCTTGAAATTAAAAATGGACCCCCTAGACAGAATTATTAATTTACAGGATGGCAAGCTAAGGACGGGTAACATTCAGCACAGAGCCTTACCAACCTAAGACAAGTGCATTGCTTTTGATAATGCATATTCCATGATGGGTAAGGATGGCATTCTTGTCAGAATGACCTAAGACAGACTCAGTCTTGTTTATGAAATAAAAGGGGAGGGGAATGTGGAGAGCTTTTGGGGCCTCTTGGCAGGAATCTGACATTGCCCAAGGACAAGGAAATGGGCTTCAGGCAGGAATCTGACATTGAGCCATGATGAGGAAGTAAGTTCAGGCAGGAATCTAATTTTAGGCTAAAACATGGAAGTAATTTCAGTCAGGAATCTAAGTTTTAGGCTAGGACAGGGAAGTAGGCTCAGATATTTTGGTCATCCTGACAGGCCCTTAGAAACAGTGATCACAGGAGTGATCACACGACTTTGCTTATTACCTTTCTTGTTCCTTGACTATTTGCATTTATTGTATTGTTAGTTCCTCAACCTAGAACTGACCTAAACACTTGCATGTAATTAAAATGGTATAAAAGCAGATTGGAAAAAAAAAACTTGCCTTAGCCTCAGAACTGGCTGGGGTCGTGCCACAGTGTTGTCTAATTGTCTTTTTTCTTTTTTATCCTCATTCCTGCACTAGAGAACCTGTTGACTGACTTGGCTGGCCTGGTCATTGAGCCTCTATCTTGGGACCATCTGTGATATAGCAGAGTTTTTCTCATTCAAGAAATATCAGGTTCAATGAACCTTTTTAGGGAAGGAAGCAAAACAACTTGTAGCACTGTCTCAGAGAAATCAACGATCACAAAGGAAATGATTCCAAGCAGTGAACACCTAAGCCAAACTGGTGGCAGCTGCTGGGCTCTAGGGATTGTGTGATGGGAAAGAGCTTCTACACAGCAGAGGAAATAACCAGCCAAGAGAAGAAACAGGCTACAGAACACAAGTCTTCCATCTATACATCTGACAGGGGATTAATGTTTAAAAATCATAAAGAACTCCAAACAGTAAAGTCTGAAATTCCCTCCCAAGCCAACAGACCCAACCAATCAATAAACTGACACATGAACCAACAGATGGTTCACAAAAGTATTAATTCTAATGGTCAATAAGAACCTGGAAAAAGGTTCAATCACCTTAGCCATCATGAAAATGGTAATCAGATTTTACTGATGTTCTATCTCACCTAAGTCAGAAGAGCTGTTACCACAAACACCAGGGAGGATGTTATAATGAACACCAGGAAGGATAGAAGGGTGAGACACCCTTGTGCATTGTTGGTAAGATAGCAGCAGCCTTTGTGAGTTGTTCTAGAGAAATTGCTACCTCCTGAATCTGGTTCCAACAGAAGTCTTCCCTCATCTCAAAGAGCTATGCATGCTGGACATCAGCTATTCAAATGGGAATTTCAAAGGCTCACCTCAACAGATGTAAGACACAGTGAGAAAACAGTGAGCACTGCCAGTATTCCCACCCAGCCGTACCATAAGACTGCCAAAATCTCACCTTCACTGCCTACCTGAACCATTCTACATGTGAAAGAGGCTGGCCCCAAGGGTCATTCATGACCCTGCCACTTAATAGCCGTGCTCATTCTTTTCTCTCTAGTCAAAGGGGATTTCAAACACTGGAAGACAGAAATGAGAAAATAGCTTCAAGAAGCACTTTGACAAATCCACGACCACAGCTACTTTTGTTGAAGTTTTGTACTCATCAAGGGCACTGAGCCTGGATCTGTGTCCTATGCCCACCCACTAAAGCACACACTGCTGTTATGATGCCCCTCCTCCCAGGCAGAGATGTTGAATCTGGACTTTGCTGGTTTTCAGCAACTTTCAGATCACTTTCATTCCATATGATAAAAGAATCTATTGCTGTATCTTCAGCAACTCACATGAAATAACTAAGACAGAGCTGCAACTATGTAGCTCAAGCCAAGCTAAAAAGGATCCCTAACCACTAGAGTCCTATATGACACACTTGTCATATAGGGACCTATCATGTCAGTGGGATGCCCCAGTGGGGTGGTCCTGACACATGGCTATTTGGATATGCACATTTCACCTTCTTTGCTGCCTTCTGCCACTCATCAGTCTGCCACTTTCTGTACTGTTTACATGGCATCTCATGAGGCCCACTAAACACATATGCATCCCAGCATCACCATCTCAGAGTAACACTCACCACATCAGCTCAACTAATTTGGTTTTCCTCTCTCGGATCATCTGCTTTGCAGTATCCTCCATTTATACTGAGTACAAATGAGTATAAAGGGAACAGGTGGAACACTCCAGAAATACCTTTCAGTGTGTACAGACACCCACAAGCTTAATCCTATCACAGTTTCAAAACAACCACAGAACTGAAGTGTGTAAATCCTTGTATCAGAAGAGCAAACTAAATACAGAGAAGCTAAGCAACCAATACTTTGTCCTACAGTGTCTGGAAACAGGACTCAAATTGACAGATTTGGTTGCTTACAAAATAATTGCCAGAAAAAAAGTTCACAAACAGTCTTTGTGTTTAATCCTCCAAAAGGGCAGAACAAAACCCAAGTACCTACCTTCTCCATGTGTTACAGATTCTGAGGAAAATTAAACCTTCCTCCACAACTCCTCTGTTTTTCTCCCACCTTCCTTGACACTGGATAAAGCACAAAGACAGCAGAGTAGAGAGCTGGGCACTGAGATGGGTGCTACCCAACACAAATCATACAACTGTGCCCAGGGGCATGAGCTGCAAGAGTAATGCACACAACCTTTCAGACTGTCCTCTGTTTTTGGGAAATTGTTGGCAAAGGACAGGCAAGACAACAGTGTTCCACAACTGACTGCTGCATTTGTCCCATAAAATACTCCATAAACATATTTTTCTCTAAAAAGGATGAAGCCATAGATGGGGCAAACAGGTCAAGGACAGTGGCATTCTACAGGCCTTCTTACTTCCCCAAACTAGTTTGCCACCAACGTTTGAACTGGAAGAGGGGGATCATAGTATGTAGGTGCTTGGGACCTGATCAGACCCAAGGACTGAGCATCTTCAATGAGACTGAACAGAAGTGGCATTTGTTTGACTTCCTCTTATTGTTAGTTGATACAAATGCAATTGTTTTCTCTGGGGACCAGTTGTGTTCCACAAATGGCTCCTCTAAAGACATTGCCATAGGAGATAATTTTCTACCACAGAATAGAAAGTTGCCCCAAACTTAAATTCCAGTTCTTGGTGGAAGTCTGAGGAGAGTGTGACAGCATGAATTCCTTTGTCTATTTCACTGCCCCACCGAGCCCCATGTTTTGACACCATTTCTTGGTAAGGAAGTGCTGATGATTTTGTTCTCAACTGCTTTGATTTACATTCTGGAACACACAGGCAGAGGCACTCTGCTGACAATGAAGTCTATCAGAGCCCTCGGGAGACATCATGCAGAGAAGTGGGAGCTCTAAGCTAGCTTCCTTCAAAGTTTCTCTATTTCCAACTCTGTGTCATGGCTGAAATTCAAACCCAAACGAAAACCAAAAGTCAGCAATGGAAGAGCACAAAGCGATGTAGTTCCCATCCTATCCCCCAAACTGAGTGAGCAAGGGTACCTGGCTGGCTCCTCTCCATCAAATAGGATGGAGAGTCACACTTGCCTAAGCTTTCAGCTTCCAAACCACGTTCTCTGTCCTTATTCCTTCACCCAACCATCAGCATAATCCACAATAGTAGGAAATGCTTCCCCTACTTAGCCTACGAGGGATAAGGCTCAAACAACTTAAATGACATGACGTACCGAGGTCTCACACCCATGGGAAGAATCAGTATTAGAGGTAGGTTTCCTGATTTGAAGTTCTCTTGATACAATTGGCCAGTCTTCATCAAGATCTAATACACACTGTTGAAGGGGTAAGTAGAGTGATGGATTGGGCAGAGATGATCTATTTTGAAGCAAACACAATATGAAAACCGTAAATTAACTTTAATATTTGATAGAGCTAAGGAAGCTATCCATATCTAAATTTAAAAACTCATTAGAAATGGACTTCAAATCAGAAACCTAAATGGAAATTTACTAGTTGCTCTCTCCCACAGTTGGCATTTGTCGGGAACTGACTTCTGAGTTGTCCCAGAGGAAGTATGACATGATGATTATGACTGTGGAAATGGACCAAGGAGATGACTCAGGCCATAAAGTGCTTGCCCTGTAAGCAGGAAGACCTGAGTTTGTAAGGTACTTATGTCTTGTGATCATAACCACCTGAGTTTGATCCCAGAAAAGATACCGAAAATCACCTGGGCATTGTGGCACATGTTCACAATCCAAGCTCCAGTAGAGTAAAGAGGAATAGCTTTGGGGAGCTTGCTAGCCAGCCAGCCTAGACTACTGTTGGACTTGCTAGCCATCCAGCCTAGACCACTGATGGGAGCAGAGCATGAAGGTCCTTGTAACCCCAGATCTCCAGAGAAATCAGAAATGTTAAGCACACAGGAATGTCTTTCCAAAGGAAAGATGAAAAACCTGTTCTTCAATCTAGAAAGCTGAGAATTGGAAGTGATTAATAGCCTAGTGATCCACGTTATCTGCTGGGCCAGGCCATATCATGCTCTTATAACCATAACCAGAGATACCTGGAAATCTAAATGATTCCTATAGCCAGAGACTCCCTTAAGCTCCCATAACCAGGACAAAGGGGTCCCCACAGATTACTTGGTGAATTGGGTCAAGTGAAAAATACTATCTCAAAAAATGAAGGCAGACAACACTTGAGGATGACACTCAAAGTATTTTTCTGTCTAATACACACACACACACACACACACACACGTACACATACACACACACACACACACACACACACACACACACAATCCCTCTGGAGGTAGATAGCCTCAGTTTCAGTTGACCCCACTGACCACTTACTAGTTATGCATCCAAGTGGAAAGTATTTATTTATGGCTTGATTTCTTTGTCCATAAAAGGGATTGTATACAACCTACACAGTCACTTAAACATTATAAATGTCAGCTATAGATTATGTAATTAAAGTTGTGCTTGAGGCTGGAACCACTCATGGGTGCAGTGGATCTATAGCTTGTGTCAGCCTCTGGATTTCATCGACGGCACTCTAAGACTAAATAAGGAAAATTGGGCCTGCTGATGCACTTGTTCACTTTTAATTCCACCACTTAGGATTCTGAGGAGCCGGTCCAACTACAGAGCAAGACACTTTCTCAAGTAGGTCAACAAATGAGTAAATAATGTTGCTCCTCTCGAAGCTTTCCCCTTTCCTAATATCTACTTCCAGATCATTTCTTGTTCAGAGTGGATGTAAGTGCGATCCTTTCTAAGTCTGAGGACTAACCACAAGTTATCCCTAGCAAACCAGACACTGTGTCACACACTAACTACAACCTAAGGCCAAGGCGGAAACTCCAAGTGCATATGAGGATCGACCACTGCGAAAGCCAGCAGCAGAGCAATAAAAGTTTTCACTTAGCAACAAATGTACGTCATGTGCCACAGCATGCGAAGTACCGGGACAGCAATGACACTTGAGAAGGTGGCTGTGGTGACTAATTATGACTCTTGCTATATAGCAAACACCAAATATCTACTGGCTATAAAAGGCAGTTATGGTGATTGCTCTTGTCAATTTCCCAGGACTTAGAATCATCTAGGAGGCACACCTATAAGAGTGTCTCCAGAGAGGATGAAGTGAGGGTGGAGATGTGATCTCAAAGTGGGATTCATCTTCCAATAGGTGAGGCAAATATAAAAATGTCTCAGCAGTCTGCACATGCCCACCTTGCTTTTTTTTTTTTTTTTAGTGTATCTGACTATCATTACAATTGGCACACTCCGCCCACATCAGCTGCAGACTGCTTGTGCCTCCCAATGTGGACTCAGCACTATTGACTTCTTCAGGGATCTTCCAGGCGTTCAGAGGCAGGTTAGCACCGCAGAGGAATCCACCTTTGCGGATGGAGCAGCTACCATGTTCAGCAGCCCTCCAGCATGCTGACAGCCATTGTTGCACTTGTGGAAATAAATCTAAGAAATTCCCAGTTTCTATATACTATATGTGCCTCTGTCCTGGGTCTCTGGAGGACCCTGTCTGATACAACATCCAGAATGCCTGTGTTCATATTACAGCTAAGTCACTTGTGGACAGACTCCAGGAGACTTGTTTAATCTTCCTATGCCACAGTTGTTCTCCTGGAACCTGAGGGTAGCTTTAGAACCTAGCTCAGAGAGTCCTTGTGAGAATTAAGTAAGCTAATGTAAATGAAGTCCTGCAGAGTGTACAAAACTTAATAAGCACTGTGTAGCTGCTTGCTTTTTCTATTAGGAAGATAAGAGATCAGTTTAGGCTAAAGTACTGATGAATGTAGAAAGTAAGGATGTTTAAGATGATGATGATGATGATGATGATGTTTTGCTTTACTTTTAACATACATAATATCTACTGGGCTTTATATTGGCATAACTTTTTACCAAGTAATTTGGCAATATGTGGAGAATTTTTAAAACACTTTCACATTTATCAGTTCTACTCAAAAGAATATAAATGACAGATACACAAACATAAGGAGGCAATTAAGAGTAGGAAACAACTTTCTTGGTCAAAGACCTAAGAAATAAAATTTTAAAGGAAAAAAATCAGAAACCCCTGAAAGCAATAAACATTGTTTTTACTATTTTACAGATTTCTTATTCATGTTCCTTCTTAATTTTGTCATCACTGCTTTCTTAGAGCTTCAAGCAAAGTCAAAAGAAAAGGGTCTGCACATTCTTTAGGAAATATAAAACTCTTGACTTAGTAACGATTTTATTTTATTTTTGAGAACCCTAGAAATTCTAGTTTATAAAAAAAACCTAAAAAAGAAAAATCGTTCAATTTGATAAGACGACTTAATCCAAGATAAATTAATAGAACACTGATAGGCTTTCCCTCTTCTAGCAATAAGCACCCAGTTATGGGAATATGGATAGTATTTACAATAGCAAACAAAGGTAAAGAAATTTAGGAGAAATGCAGCAAACAGCCTTAGTACTATTACAAATAAATCTATGCAGCCTATATGACCTGGCCAATAGCCATAAACCAGACCTGCTCACATGATAAAACAAACCTATGCTAAACAGTGTCTCTATACTTACATCTGACAAAGGCAAAGAACAGGAGTGGGCTTGGTATACTTGGATAATAATTCAGAACATAGACGAGCTGATACTTCATTCAATCATTCAGCAAGGCTCCAAGCTACTCCTCAGTAACAATCTAGATCTGACCTGCATTCTCATATAGCTCAACAATAATAACATAAGACAAGATTGTATGAAAATGTAATGCATAAAGCTTGGTATAAGTTAAGGACCTTCAGTGTCATCTCCACCTACACTGTTATATGAAGTGGAAATGAGCCTGGGAAGAAGGTGTCATTTGCTAAAGTTCACACAGCGGTCAGTGAGCCAGCTGCAATCAGGATTCAGTTCTCTTGACTTCCTCAACATCCATTTCTGCCTTTCAGATTATAGTCAGAAGTTTTTCACTATGTTTAGGGGGGGGGGGGTGTTGTGTGTATTATGTTGTGTGTTTTAAATACTTATTTTTATGATACATATAAAAGTCTTTTGCCTGCATCCATGCATGCATGCATGTACACAGTGTGTACATGCCTAAAGCTTTCAGAAATCAGAAGAGGGTGTTGGATCATCTGGAACTGGAGTCACAGATGGTTTCGAGCCACCACATGTGAAGAAGAAACTACACAAAGTCTTCTGCAAGAGCAACAAAGGCTACACCATCTGTCTAGCCCATTTTGAGATGTTTTTACAGTGCAATTTTTACACATGCAAAAAAAAAAAACCCGAGCATTGTCACAGTGCTTGTATTTTATTAATTAATATTTTGCAATAATCATGGAACATATAAATAAGAGACTAAATCTCTATGAGGTCAAGGCCATCTTGATCTATATAGTAAGTTCCAGGATAGCCAAAGGGCTACGTAGAGAAAGCTTGTCTCAGAAAAACAAAACAAACAAACAAAAAAGAACATGTAAACGTAGGCATAGATCTATACTTGAAAAATAATAAAATAATAATTGCCATTGAGACACAGGGGCAGTTATAAAATTTTTCACTTATCATCAACCAATCTGCTTAAATTGAATATGTATAATAAATATATGGAATTATATACTTAGATATATTTATACACTCATTTGTACAAAATTATATATGCATAAATATCACTAAAATGTACATATTTATAAATAAATGTATACATGTATATTTATACACACTTACACATATAGAAAG
Source organism: Grammomys surdaster (assembly GCF_004785775.1). Classification (NCBI taxonomy): domain Eukaryota; kingdom Metazoa; phylum Chordata; class Mammalia; order Rodentia; family Muridae; genus Grammomys; species Grammomys surdaster. Next base: position 5,320,250 of record NW_021604599.1, on the reverse strand, counting down.
ACATGTTTTTGAATGAAGGCTTAACGAGCTACTAAATATTCTGGTGTTAAAATCTGAGGTAGATGGGCTGAGATACAGCTCAGTACAATGGTTGGTTAAGGTATGAAAGCTTGAGATGAATAAGTTCATAGCATCGAGACCCATCACCCATACTGAACAAGCCTCCTCAAGCACAGGTCTGCATGTGCCACACTGTTTACAGGGGTATACGCACACAAAGATGTTAACAATGCATCAATCTTGGAGGGCGTGAGAGACAACACGATGACTCAGTGCTAAAAGTGCTTGCCACGCTGAGATGACAGCCTGTGTTCAGTTCCTACAACCCACTGTAGAAGAAGAGAATCAATTCCAAACATGGTCCTCTGATCTACATATGCACATCATGGCACATGGGTGTCCAAATTTACATTCACACACACACACACACACACACACACACACACTATTTTTTAAAGCATGGGGGTAATGTATGCTTAGTACCAAGTAATTCACAATTCTAAATTTTTAGAGTAATTCAGGTATAATATAAGCATCTACTTGAGTCATACAAGTCACTCAAACACACATAACTAAACAAGGTGATGGACAGGCTAGGTGGGAATGTCAGTGCCCAGCGGAGGAGGATGTTGGCAAGGGTTTCCTTTCAAAACATCACTGTAAAGTCTTCCTTGTTTCTTCTTTTTCTAGTAGCCTAGAATATGGACTCAGTAATCTTGCAGTCATAACGAGAAGCCATGGACTTACTTGGAGGAAAACAGGATGAGCAGGGATCCTTGGCGGCAGCTTTAGCAGTGTCTCTCATCCCAGACTGCCAGTTGATATGTCCCATCAATCTATCATATGCACCTTAGGAGAAAATGATGATTAAACACAGAAACATCGTCCAGCTTCATGCACCACATGGAACCCTCAAGAATAGGTACAAGTTCTCTTGAAATTATTTTGACTAAGTCTTAGTTTTGATGTCCTTACATAAGCAGGCAGTGAGATGAACTTTTGCCAAATTAATTTCAGAAGAAATCAAAGGTAAAAGTTATAAGGGCAAGGAAAAACTGTGACCTTTCTCAAAAGAATGAGACTTATTAGTCATCAGCCTTTTAGCAGCACCCAACCCAGGGTTGTATACTCATAGTTGCTATGCCAACTGTAATCTCCCATTCATGAACTCTTTGTTGACAATGTGCTAACCCAGTTCTTCTTTGATCTTCAGTCCAGTATACTGGCCTCTCCCGTAGTTATCTGACATCAGCTGACTGCAATAAAATGTAAGCTGCATCAAAGTAAGAACAATATAGCCATATATACATTTGTTTAAGCTGTTACTTTTATGTTTCAGGTGTGTGCATCTCCCACACTGAAAATTCATCCACTCAGGATTAGCCTTCCTGTTCTAAGTCTATGAATAACCCTTGAAGTAAAAAAGCATTGTCTATAGCACTGTAGGAAAAATGTTTATCGACACCACAGAATTTTGCCATGACTGGCCACTGGTGACCTGCATAAAACATGTCATTCTAGAGTAAAGCTATGCAGGAAAGTTGCATAATACAATCTAGTCGTCATTAATCTTTTGTCCTCTTTTCCCTTCGCCGTGTTTACTAATCCTTGAAAGGTTTTCAGGGAACCGTTTTATCCCAGTGTTCTTCAGATACCATCTGTTCCAGCACATTCCTTATAGTCTTACTAGGTTTCACAGATGCCACTTTTTAACTCGGCAAATCTCCTTGGGAGCATCATCTGGCTCCCTTCACCCTACTCCAGGGAGCCTCTGTCATCACAGTGATGCCTGCATCACAGCAGATGTTCCTCATTCTCTGCCATATTTCCCTGCTGCAGTAGAATTCTGAATGCAAATTTTGAGATAGGGAGAAAAAAAATCCCCACCACCATTACCAACAACAACAACAAAAAAAAACCAACCTCACAGGCAAAAGCATTTTCTCCAACTCCTTTCTGTTCTTCCAGAGTCTAGGTGAGAGAGTATCTTTTTGTTCAGAGTAGAGGCCACCTACAAAGGTCAGGAATGAAGGAAGAGTTAGATGCAAATCAGTATCCAATTATAAAAGGTCAATCTGTTTCAAGGTCAATGGGCACGGGTTGTTCCTTAGTAGGAAATAATCAAGGCTTGAATTACGTAGAAGAAAACTAATTTTAAATGTAGATGGCACTAAGCCGTGACTACAGATGTAACAGTAAATAGAGCTTAGAACTATTCCATGAAATTACTATCAGTGAAGGCAATTAACTTAGACATCAGATCCTCATTACTCTAATGCTAGATTCTGATAGTTGAGTGGCTCTAAAACTATGGTTCAGGACCCACACCTTGTCCATGTTCCATGAAGGTACAAGTTCTAAGTAAAAAACTAACACTGAGATAGAATCAGTAGGTTGGGGGATGGGGAGAGGTGTACTGACCTGGAGTTAGAGAGGATTCTAGAAAGATTTAGTACTAACTGGTCTATGGGACCTTGAGTGAGTCATTAGTTCTAGTTGACACCTGTGCTTCCTTAGCTATAAATGTGAGTAGTGGGACTCGATGGCTTCAGCATCATGGCAGCTGGGAGTGTCCATTATGTCCCAGGTGTCCTCACTTTGTGCTGAAGTGCCTTCATGGCACAACAGATAGTGAGATCTGCTTCTCTTGGGGATGAAACACTGTCTTAATCAGGGTTTCTATTGCTGTGAAAAGACACCATGACCAAGGCAACTCTTATAATGGACAACATTTAATTGGGGCTGGCTTACAGGTTCAGAGGTTCAGTCCATTATCATCATGGTAAGAAGTATGGCAGCGTCCAGGCAGACGTGGTGTTGGAAGAGCTGAGAGTTCTACATCTTGATCCAAAGGCCTCAACAGGAGACTACTGGAATTACACATTGGTTGGAGTTTAAGCCTAGGAGACCTCAATGCCCTCTCCCACAGTAACACACTCCCTTCAACAAGGCCACACCTACTCCAACAAGGCCGAACCTCCTCTAAGGGCTACTTCCCATGGGCCAAGAATATTCAAATCACAAACATGGCAACTCTTATAAAGGAAAACATTTAATTGGGGGTGACTTACTGAGGTATAGTCCATTATTGTCATGGTGGGGAGCATGGCTGAGAGCTCCACATCTGGATCTACAGATAATAGGAAGAGACTGAGACACGATTTCTCCAACAAGGCTGTACCTACTCCAGCCTCCTAATAGTGCCACTCCCTAGTGCCTATGGGGGCCATTTTAATTCAGAGGACCACATTCTATTCCCTGACTCCCATAGGCTTATAGCTATATCGTAACGCAAAATGCATTTAGTCCAACTTCGGAAGTTCCCATAGTCTATAACAGTCTCTACTCTGTCAAAGCCCAAAGTCTTTTTCAAGACTCATGACCATCTCTTAACTGTAATCCCCTATAAAATCAAAATAAAAACATAGATCACTTACTTCATATAATAGCACAGGGAATATATTATCATTTCAAAATATAGGAAAGGGGGCACAGTGGGGATATACTGGACCAAATCAAGGCCAAAACCCAGCTGAGCAAACTTCAAACTCTGCATCTCCATGTCTGATATCAAAATGCTCTTCAGATCTCCACCTCCACACTTGTCTCTCTTGGGCTAGGTTCCACTCTCTGCTAACAGGTCTCCTTGGCAGATATCTATGGTTCTTACATCTTCAATATCTTCAGGTCTCCAAAGCAATCCGGCTTCACCATCACAGCTTCACACAATGGCCTCTCTAGGCCTCCATTCAGGGACACCTCTGACACATGCCTGGCCTCAGCAGCTTACCTTAGTCATGAAGAGTTTTCTTCTACGTTGCTATACTCTCTGACTTGACTATGACTTCTATGACTCTAGAACCCCTCTCTTCTATGACGCTAAACTCAGAACCACGAGGCTGAAGCTTCCAGGTTCTACTGCTGTCTGGTGCTGTAACATGGCCCCATCATTCTTAAATAAAATATTTATGTGGAAAACTCTCCCCAAAGGGTAAATTTAGAAAAAGTGTTTGCAGTCCAGATTGCAGGTAAACAATTTAGACACGTGACACATTAAATTCTTCTGGAAATTACCAATGATTCAATGGGCAAAAAGAGCAAGATTCATGAATAGATAATTCTCAGGAAAAGAAATACCACAGCTCTTAATCACATAAATCAATGTTCATTCATTTGTGCTCATAAACAAACAAAAACAAACTAGGTTTGAAACAGGGAGTAGGCAGTGGTGAGATGCATAATTAGTCAAAAACTCAGTAACAGAGCACACATCCAACATTGTGAGGACTTGGGTTCAGCCCCCCACCACAACAAAAATAAAATGAAATCAAATTAAAACTTGTGAATATACCATCATCTGTACCTGGTCCAAAAGTAACAATAAATTTTATCCACCGATAGAGGGTTATAATCTGGGAAATCTTTGAAAGGGGAAAATCTTGGCACTGTCAATCAGTTATAGGTGAGTAGTTTTCATCTTAATTCAGTCTCTAACAATTTATCCCTCATCTACCCCAAATATGTAGAAAGTGGTATACATACAATGTCATTCATGGCTCCATTAGTTTTGTTGTTATCATTGTTTGTTTCTAAGAGCAAAGAAAGAAAATAGCCTAATTATCTATTATGTCTTGCATTCTAGTTGTGTGATAAAAACACTCTGATCAAAAACAGTGTGGGGGAGGAAGAGATGTATTTGGCTTACACTTAGCAGTCAGAGTCCATCATTGAAGAAAGTCAAGGAAGGAACCTGAAAACAGGCAAACTTGCTATTTCACACAGCGTTACCTCTAATCCAGGAACTCACTTCACTCCCAATGGAGGATGCTGCTATCTGGCTCCTAGGCTCATGCTTAGTAGCTTTCATACAGCCTAAGGAATGACACCACCCACAGTGGTCTGGGTTCTCCTACATCAATTAATAACCAAGACAATCCCCCAGAGACATATTCATAGGCCAATCTGACCTGAGAAATCCCCCATAGGTAACTCTAAGCAGAGACAGGTTAAAGCTAATTGGAGAAGCCCATTTAGTGAATATCTTCAAAATGAAATAATTATGTTAATGTACTAAATGCCTTCAAAATGTGTAGTTACCTGGAAAAACAGCAGTGTATGGTATCCTATTCTTTGTGTTAATGATGAGCTGATCATATAAAGATAGGCAGATTTCTTTTTATTGTATGTTCAAATATTCCTGGAAAGAATATGGCCAGAAAACAATAAGAGTTTTTGCTTCCTAGGAGGTAACCTGACAGCTAGAGGCTGTGGTGAGAGAATTGATTATTTCTACTATAATGAACCTTTGTAGCTCCTGAAGTTTTAAGATGAGTATGTATGAGCTAGTCAAAACAAATTGAATTGCAAAGTGAATTCCCCATTTGAAGAAATCTCTTCCTGGTCTGTTCCTCACCTGTTGCCTTGCTTTTTGTCAACATCCTGGCTTACATGTATCATCAGTGACAATGAGCTCCTCCTGTGGCACCCTCTCTCCCTCCCATGTTTCCACCTCAGCATTTGAAAGTGTTCTAAAAGATGATAAAAACCTTCTCCCTAGAAAGAAGCCTGACACATTTGAAGAAGACCTTACAAACTTCTTTCACTCAATTCTGGGATCCTATTATGAAACCTGTCCTTATCTTTTAAAGCATTGGTTCTCAACCTGTGGGTCACCCCCTCTTTGGGGGAGGAAGTTGAGTAACCCTTTCACAGGAGTAACCTAACACCATCAGAAAGCACAGATGTTAACATTATGATTCATAACAGTAGCAAAATTACAGTTATGGAGTAGCAATGAAATAATTTTATGTTTGGGGTTCACCACAACATGAGGAACAGTATTAAAGGGTCTCACCATGAGGAGTATCCTTTTAAGGGAAAGAGGAAAGAAAGAAAAAGAAAGAAAGGAAGAAAGAAAGAAAGAAAGAAAGAAAGAAAGAAAGAAAGACAGAGACAAAGAAAGAAAGACAGAAAAGAAAGAAAGAAAGACAGAAAGAAAAGAAAGAAAGAAAGAAAAGAAAGAAAAGAAAGAAAGAAAGAAAGAAAGAAAGAAAGAAAGAAAGAAAGAGAGAGAGAGAAATGGTAGTACAGACCTGACTCAACACAGCGTTGTTAGGGAGACTCACGTGGATATGTTCAGCAACGAGAGTGGACGGGAAGATGCTTGAGGTCTCGTAGATTCTATGACCTCATAATGGTCTTGCTACTATTCCATCAGCACATCTTGCCTAGCAAGTCAGTACGGTTTTTGATTGGATGGAAGGCCTGCTTCACAGAGAGGAGCGTTATGCTTTATACTGTAATCCTGGTCAAAAGCCCATGGCTGGGAAAGGTTATTTTCCCAGGAATAGAACCTGCTTTTATTTTGCCTAAATGGTAATGATGTCAAATTGCCTTCCAAATATTTATTATTTACATACCCTTAGGCCCATGGCAAAAGTTTCTGTAGGGGAGAGCAGTCAATAGCAAGTACTGAGAACAAAAGAGTAGGTACCCAGCTCTATGTAGGACAGCTAAGCAATCACACCAGCACCAAGACTCAGAGAACATCTTAGAAAAAGAAGAATACAAATTGAAAGGCTAGGAATGCGGGCTTGAAAGGCCACCTTCTGGACCTGTCATGGCTGACTATCACAATCATGAACTCATTACAGCTGTGGCTACCTATATAAAATCTACATAAGATCAAGGCAGACAAAACAGTAGCCTAGATGGAGGAGACAATCTCCAGGCCCCACCTCCTACTGAGGAGCTATTATTAGCAGTGGGTAGTTGCCAAGGAAGGGCAACTTATTCCTTTTGGAGGATGTGCCCACTGATCTATTTCCCATGATCTATTGGATTTCCCTTTCTCATACACATGTAGGCAGCATTAACTGTAGTTAGTGGGTATGGTGGTTTTAATGAGAAATATCCCCCTTAGACTCACTAATTGTTCACATTTGGTCACCAGTTGATGCCATTGCTTGGGGAGATGAATAAGGTACAGCCTTGTTGGAAGAAGTGTGTGTAGAAGAGGGGGTGCTGGCTTTGAGAGTAGGTAGCCTCCTCTTACTTATCTGTGATCTTTCATGCTTAGGAGTTGAAGAAGTGGTCTCTCAGCTTCCGCCTCTGGCCCCTGCATACCCCTGCCCTTCTCTCCATTCTGTATCCCTTACTGTGGAACCATCGGCCAAATGAATGCTGCTATTCAGTTGCCTTGGTCACAATAGCTCATCATAGCAGTGGGAGGGTAAATAATAATATAAAAAGAGAAGAAATGCCAGCATTCTCATCTCGTGTGCCTGAAGACAGCTACAGTGTACTCAAATACATAAAATAAATTTTTTTTAAAAAAGAAAAGAGTACTGCTTTTCCAGAGGTCCCGAGTTCAATTCCCAGCAACCACATAGTGGCTCACAACCATCTGTAATGGGATCTGACGCCCTCTTTGGGTGTGTCTGAAGACAGCTACAGTGAAGGGAAATGGAGTAGGTATGGCCATGTTCCATTGCATAGTTCTACACAAGTCTCAAAAGTAAGGAGAAGGGAGCAATGGTGGCATAAAGCTATGGGAGTGACTGATATCTGATTCAAGTTAAGGCCCACTCCATGAAATGGAGCCCATCCCCAAACCCTACTCGTTGCCTAGGAACCTGAGACCATACAGGCCAGGGACCTAGGGGAAAGCCATCTACTGTTTTGCTAAAGGGATGTGGCAATAAAATGACTCCTTGTTAGGAGTCTGCTACATCCATACATCTGTGCCTTGCTTCACCATCATCACAGAAGCTTCCTCCCACTGCAGACGGGAATATTCAGAGACCCATGTCCAAACAATATGCAGAGAGTGAGATACCTTGAAACATTCAGGCCTAAAGGGATGTCTCTATCAATTTCCTCCCCTCAGGCCTCAGGGAGCTCACAGAAGAGGAGGCAGAAAGATTGTCAAATCCAGAGGGAATGGACACCAAAGAATCAAGGTCTTCTAGACACAAGACTGGAGCCCATATGAATTCACAGAGACCGTGACAGTGTGCACAGAGACTACATGGGCCTACATGGGCCTGCATGGGCCTACATGGGCCTGCATGGGCCTGCATGGGCCTACATGGGCCTGCATGGGCCTATATGGGCCTGCATGGGCCTACGTGTGATCCTAGAGCTGAAAGACGCAGGAACATGCCCTCACCCCTATCATAGAAGCTCTCTCCAATGGATAGGCACTTGCAAAGGAAAAATTAGTTTTCTCTGAGACTCATAGGGGAAACAAACTTTAGGGGTAGGCCCTATGCCCATGGCCAACACAAAACTATCCCAACTGTATCTTCAGAGGTTCTTTGTCTCAAAATGTTAAGTCAGGGCTTTTTTTTTTTTTTTAACCTTATAGGTCTTTTGTGAATGTACTATGGCTTCTGATCTTGAGGTTTTATGTGCTCTCTCTCTCTCTCTCTCTCTCTCTCTCTCTCTCTCTCTCTCTCTCTCTCTGTGTGTGTGTGTGTGTGTGTGTGTGTGCGTGTGTGTGCGTGTGTGTGTGTGTGTATGCTCATGTGTCTCTGGGTCTATATGCATTTCTTGTTCTTTTTCTTTTGCTCTTTTTTTCGGTCACTGTGTCATACTCTGATTTTTATTTTATTACCACTTCTTAGATGCCTGCCCATCCCCACCCCCCAGGGAGAGACAGGAATGGTGTGAATTTGAATAGGAGAGTAGGTGGGAAGGAACTGGTAGGAGTGTGGAAGGGAAAACTAAAATCAGAATATATTGTATGGAAAAAAATCTATTTTCAATAAAAAGAAAATTCTAGAGGATTTAAACAAAGGGTCCTAAACTGACTAGTCATAAGGTCAGGTCAGCTCTCTGCTGTCATTACTTTCCACGGTAGGTTTTCTGAGGACGGAGGCTTCAATCTCAAAATTTAAGGACGAAGACGGGCATAGCGTCAAGCTAATTCGGTCGACTTTATCGCACTTAGCACACATAACCTAAGCACTTCCCCAGGGCAAGGCTGACCGACATTTTTATTAGCAATAATCTCTGCCTTCTTCTGATTATCTGGAGATTTAAGACCACATAATCACCCTCCACGTCAGAGGTGGGGGGGCGGGAGGAGACCGAACTGGCTAAGAGGCCCAAATCCCTCCTAACGCTTCTTCCCTATCAGCAAGATTAGAGCACTCAAGTCTCTCTCCACCGCTAGGATTCAGATCTGGCAGGCTAGCCTGGGCTTTTTCAGGCCAGGAGGAAGAGCAGCTTTGAGGGTAATGCCTGGGGCCCCAGGTTGCTGGTCTCTCTAAACAGTGCAGGGCAGTGAGCTCTCCAGGGGCCCTAGACAGGCAGGAGAGACAGGCAAAGGAATCTGACTCCTACCACCATGCTGAAACAGAGCAACGAGAGGAGATGGTCCTTGAGCTACAAGCCCTGGAGTATCCCAGAGACTGAGGATGTGCCGGACACTGGGAGCAACCAACACCGCAGGAGCATCTGCTCCTTGGGAGCCCGCACTGGCTCTCAGGCCAGCATCGCACCACAGTTTACCGAGGGCAACTACAATTACTACATTGAGGAAGATGAGGACGGCGGGGAGGAGGCGGAGGACTGGAAAGATGATCTTGCCGAAGAGAACCAGAAGCCAGAGTGCCCCACAGGCCCCCTGGGTGGCTACTCTGACACTCCAGCCCAACTGTCCACACTGAAAGTGAACGTAGGTGGCCACACCTATCAGCTGGAATGCATTGAGCTGGCCAACTACCCCAAAACGCGCCTGGGCCGCCTGGCCACCTCCACCAGCCGCAGCGGCCAGCTGAGACTGTGCGATGACTATGAGGCACAGACAGATGAGTACTTCTTTGACCGTGACCCGGCAGTCTTCCAGCTCATCTACAACTTCTACACATCCGGGGTGTTGCTGGTGCGAGATGAGCTGTGTCCACGCAGTTTCTTGGAGGAGCTGGGCTACTGGGGCGTGAGGCTCAAATACACGCCACGTTGCTGTCGCATCTGCTTCGAGGAGCGGAGGGACGAACTGAGCGAGCAACTGAAGATCCAACGGGAGCTGCGTGCGCAGGCGCAGGCCGAGGAAGCCGAGGAGCTCTTCCGGGACATGCGCTTCTACGGACCCCAGCGACAGCGCCTCTGGAACCTCATGGAGAAGCCTTTTTCATCCGTGGCCGCCAAGGCCATGGGGGTGGCCTCCAACCTCTTTGTGCTCATCTCCGTGGTGGCCCTGGCGCTCAACACGGTGGAGGAGATGCAGCACCAGGCAGAGCAGGGCACAGGTGGTGGGGACCCCAGGCCCATCCTGGAGCACGTGGAGATGCTGTGCGTGGCTTTCTTCACTCTGGAGTTCCTGCTGCGCCTCGCCTCTACCCCCAACCTGCAGCGCTTTGCACGCAGTGCCCTCAACCTGGTGGACCTGGTGGCCATTCTGCCTTTCTACCTGCAGCTGCTGCTCGAGTGCTTCACGAGCGAGGACCAGAGGCATGGCAAGGGCTCCCCACGAGAACACGACCTGGAGACCGTGGGCCGTGTGGGCAAGGTGGGCCAGGTGCTTCGCATTATGCGCCTCATGCGCATCTTCCGCATCCTCAAGCTGGCACGCCACTCCACAGGTTTGAGGGCCTTTGGCTTCACGCTGCGCCAGTGCTACCAGCAGGTGGGCTGCCTGATGCTCTTCATCACCATGGGCATCTTCTCCTTCTCTGCAGCTGTCTACTCGGTAGAGCACGACGTGCCCGGTACCAACTTCACCAGCATCCTCCATGCCTGGTGGTGGGCCGCGGTGAGTAGCATGGCACTTGGGCTTCTGCATTCTTTCTATCAGCGCAACACACTCTGTGATCCCCTCCCGCCCCGCCCCCCCCCCCCCCCCGCAGTTCTTTAGTCATCAGCCTTGTCAAGCTTGTCTCTTGATCTTTCCTGGTCTTGCTAAAAGATACAGCACCTCTTCACCACATGGTTGCCGCCAACAAAACCTGGATGGCTATTATAAGGTTGGAACAACATCAAGATTGTAGTTTACTAACTGAAGTTTACATGGTCCTAAAAGTTTTTCAAATACAGATTTGATCTTAAAATCCTTGACAGAGAGCCGGTTAGGTGTTGCGTGAATCCTGTAATCCCTGCACTGTGGAGAGAGGAGAACCAGTAATTCAAAGCCATCTTTGGCCAGATAGCCCACATGTTAGAGGCCAGCTTGGGTTACTGGAGAACTCATCTCAAAAAAAAAAAAGTGAAAAAAGAGAGAAAACTTTGACAGGTAGAATTTAAGAAAAGTGACAAACAATTCATGTTTTGTGCATCCGGTACGGCGCATCCATGCTCAGTCACTCCTTACTGGACAATTAGTATCCTAAATAGTTTATAAGAGTGATTTCATGTAAACATAACAAACACATGGCTGCTGTCACTATTTCCTTTTAAGAGGACAAGAAGTAGCATCAGTTTTTGAAGGACGCTATAGATACGTTACAGAAGAGGGTAAGCTTTGGCTGAGCGACACTGAGCCTGAGAACTGACTGCCTCGTGTTCTAGCTCAGTGTGAGTGTGGAAAGATGCATCTAAAACGGAAACTACTTCTAACTACCCTGCAGTTCTTTCAGGATAGTGTCCTATTTTATAACCAGAGAGAGTGGGTGTAGGCACACTGCTGGAGGTTGCACATGCAAGGACAAAATATGTCTGTCCTGCTCTAACTCCATGCCCCTTCCTTGCTCTGCCTTGCGTCTTACAAGCTTTGGCCTTTGTCACACCTTGCCTAAACGGTTGGTATCCCAGTTATTCTTATCATTGTCTTGAGTACTTGACTCTTTATAGTAACCCAAGCCATTTACTTAAAAGGCCTATTTCTGGTATACTAGACGAATGCTTGAAAGATGCTAACCAGCTCCTCTCAGAGCAGTGAGTAATTGAATAGATCCTTGGTTTTCCTTCTTCAAAGCAGATGGTAAAGCCTTTAAAGACATCAAGCAAAAATTAAAAGAGCAGTTACTTACAACATCATTGAGGATGTCAGCATATAGTCTGGTATAATAATTTGAGATAAACTAACCCCAGGGCTACTGACAGAACAGTGTATCGTGATGGGAGACTTAGAAGGGGCTAGCCTCCAATATTCCAACAGTTACCCATGATTCTGGGTAAGTAATGTGAGAATTTATCCCATTGCTCACCTTCCTCATTCCCACATCTCTAGGAGAGGAAGTTGGACTTGCTGGTCCTTACAGTTCAATGATCTTCCTTCCTTTCCAAGCTTAAAGTCAGTTGAACTTTCCTCAGTGGCAGGCAATGACAGGCTCTCCTGAACAGACTTGTCAACGGCTGCTGCTCTGATCATTCCATCTGATATCCCAAGAGATGAAAGGTCATCTCCATAGTAGATAAACCATGTGACAGATGGAGTTCACAGAGGATGATTTGTCCCCAGCAAATGACATTTACTTTGGAGGTGCTGAAAGTGAGAAAGCAAACAGTAAATCCACATGCTGATGATATAATACAGAGTTTTAAAGTCAAAGTTTTATTCCTCCAGAGATCTTAAAAGGCTATCGGGTATAGGCAGCAGTATTATGGGACCTTCAACCAGTTTCAACCCACAGTATTTATGCCATGTTAACTATACTAATATAAATATTTGTATTAGACCTGTTAATACTGAATTTTTTTTACCTTTAGAAATAGTTTTGATATTCATGCCCATCAGTCACTCAATTTCTTGTACTGATTAATGAAAACTGAAGGGTTTTTTTTTGTTAAGGAATTCACTTTATTCAAAATTAGTGCTTTTTCTAGAGGTAAAATTTACAACACAAGTTAAATCACGATTTGTTTTTCTGCCTGTGAAATAGTTTACTTATTATTGTTTTAACCAATGTAAGCAGTTTGAGGGTATAGCGCTCCTATGTTTCTCAAACACGATTTTTACACACTAAAGCTCATATATTCTGACTTCCCCATTTACCAACCTTACCCCATACCAGTGATCTTTATCCATTTTATTCTTGGATGTCTACAATACAAATCTTCCTGAGTGACTGATAACTTGTGATTTCTTCCTGGGCAAACATGAGAGCACAGTAGGAACAGTTTCCTAGATTACTCTAGGACCCATGACATTCCTCAGAACTGATGCTATGAGCTCAGCTCTTCTTGGTACTTTGATTATCTTGCCTGTTGTGTACTTATGCATCGTATTATCAGGATCAGGGAGGACAGAACAGCATGAAATGATATACACAAAGTGGCCTGCTTCTTAAGTGTAGCTGTAAAGTGCGATGTGGACTATCAGGATCAATGTTTTGAATAGCACACAAAGGTCCATCTTCTTCACTGAGGGTCTGCAGTGTGCCGGGTCATACCCTAAACACTGAGCACGGATGATGCCCAGGGAGCTATCTTTTCATTATGGTGCTTGCATTTTAGTGCAGACAGAAACATAATGATTTCTGATATTGGTGAAGGGAAACATGGGCTAGCAGGAGAGAGAACAGTTGGGATGGTAGAGTCACTTTTTTGTGGTATAGCAGAAACGTCAATTTGGAGAGGAGATGACACTGAGATCAAGTTTGAACCATGAGAAGAAATGTGCTTAAATCCACGTGACTAGACAGACTGAGAATCTGAGAAGTGGAATTTTGACATGTTAATTTTAAAAATGTAAATAAAAATAAAGAAGTGGGCCCACAAGTATTTTATTAATCATATATAAATTTTACTAATAAATAGAATTCAACCCCAAAATACATATACATTTGTTTACTTATAAATAATGTATGTTACAAGTTACTTACTGTCATAGCAGTGATATACCATAACCCGTGCCAACACTCAGTGACCTTAGACATCAAGCATTCATTTAGCACATGAGTATAAAAGTGAGCTCCTTAATCTGCATATGGCAATGCATACTTTTTTTTTTTTTTTTTTTGGTTTTTTGAGACAGAGTTTCTCTGTATAGCCCTGGCTATCCTGGAACTACTCACTCTGTAGACCAGGCTGGCCTCGAACTCAGAAATCCACCTTCCTCTGCCTGGTATTCCTCTTCCAAGTGCTGGGATTAAAGGCATGTGCCACCACTGCCCGGCTGGCAATACATACTTTTAATCCTAGCATTTAGGAGGCAAAACCAGGCAGACCTCTGAGAGACTGAAGCACCTGATCTACGTAGCAAGTTCCAAGCCAGCCAGGACTGCAGAGTGAGATCTGGTCTCAAAATAAAGAAATAAATGACAATGAGCAGCTAGTGCAGACGGTTTAAACTAGAAGCTCTTTTCATCTGGTGACACTCACCCTCATGTCTGACGATCAAGCTGGGTGAAAGATGGTATGAAGATAGGAGCTACTTGTTCTCCCTACTTCAACAGGCCTGTCTCTATGGCTGTGACAAGGGTCAGGAGAGAGAGCACAAACCTAACTACGCACACACTCTACCGTATCACTTTTGTTCATATTTGCTCAACTTGTTGGGCTGTAGATATGGATACCACTCAACCCAAAGCAAGTCACATGACCATACTCAGGCAAGGGTGAGGGCAAGTCAGCCCAGGATAGGAAAGCTCTGTGAGATTAATAGAAAATACCTTGATGATACTGTAAGTTAGATCCAATAATACAATCATTCTACTGTAGTCATATTACTGCTCAAATAGATTATAGCCAAACACACACACATCACAATGTCAAGATGGAGTGAAATGAAACATGATAGTTTTTTTTTCTTTTCCCTTTTTTTTTTTTTTGTCTTTGACACAGAGTCTTACTGGCTGTCCTGGAACTCACCAACAGACCAGGATGGCCTTGAGGTCCTGGTTCAAGATCCATCTGCCTCTGCCTCCCTAATGCTAGAATTAAAGGTATGAGCTCCCACTCCTGGCTGTGATTGATGGGCTCCTACACTACTCCAGAGCTGTGTTCTTTGTACCTCATAATGAAATACAGATTCTCCAACCCATTCTGTGTGTGTCTGCCTCTTACCAGATTGTATAGAACAACTCCCAAGCTGATCTGCTCCCAATATCGTCCCTCTTTCTAATGCCAAGAATCTGTCAACCCTCTGTAATTCAACTCAGAGTTTCAAGACGAATAAGTCACTTCTGTTATTATAAAGAGGTTTTAATTACTGGATAGATCTTATATCTGCAAGAACGAATCCCCCATGGAGCCTTAGGTCTGCAGTTGCTCATGTAGTAGTATGTAAGACCCCTCGCATCTGTCAAATGCTGGTTATTTGTGAGCTAATGTAATAAAAAAACACATGTAACATACTAGCCTGTAGTAAGTCATTAATAAATAGAACCTACCACATCTAACTAGCTGACGCTGTATCACAATGTAAGCAATAACCTCTGATGCCAGATCTTTTTTTTAGGGGAAATTAATACAGAAGTCATCCCATCTCCACCAGGGCCTGGTGGAGCTGGAGGTTCGGGGGAGGAGTGTGAGTCACACAGAAGGGCAAGTTTCTGACTCTGCAGATCAACAGGCGATGCCTGGAGCAGTGCCAATCATGGGGCAAGGGGTGGGGGTGGGGATGGTGTTCAGAATTGCCCAAAGTAAATGAATCCTTTGGGTCAACAGTAGCTCTGTGATAAAGCTGTAACCATTAGCTTCCTGAGTGGGTTTGTTTTCAAGTAAAAGTCCAGTTGGACCGTCAGTAAACCATTTCCTTTAGGACTCTTCCAGATCAAGCTAATGTTGTAGGAGTCAAAGAGGAAACTAGGGCGTAAACGTGTCACTTTGAAAACTGTCCCAAAAGGAAAAGTGTCTTAATCTGAGGCACCAGATAATTGTGCCCCATAGAGATGGCTCCTATCTTTATTTTCCTAAATGATAGTAGCATTCCCTTGAAAATAGTTGGTTTTTACAAGATCATAAAATAAAATTTATTTTAATTGGCTCCTTGGAAAAGATGCATATGTGAAGTGAGTTAGGTTACAGACAGGAAAATGGAAATCAAAGTGGGCGTGTGCTACGAGGAGAAAGGTGCACAGTTACTAGGAGGTAGAAGAGAAAAAGTAGCAAATGGAGAGGATAACTATTGGCCTTAGAACAGGAAGAACAAATGGGAGATGGTAGTGGGGTCAGACTTGGACACACAGGGGAGGGCCGTGTGTAGCCATTGCAGATTTATATGGTGGCACCATGAGGCAGATTCGAGAAGTTTTGGGAATTTCAAACTATTTGAGCCAGATGATGATGGTGGTGGTGGTGGTGGGCAGTGGCAGTAGAGGAAACCAGAACAGAGACCTTCATATCTCCTTCCTACCTCTCAGTCTCCATGTTCCTGCTCTGAAAAATGGCCCGCAAGGAAAACTGGGAAATGTAGACTATAGAATCCTAGTTGCAGAATTACAGAAAACGTTGAAGTTCTAGCTTCTTCAGAAACAACCATCAATGAAGCAACAGCTCAAAGACACTTTGCTCTGTTATCTTAGGGGCTCCTGCTTTGGGAGTGGGCCCCTTTTGTGTCTCTACAGCATGGTCCTCCTCTTTTTCACGATGACTTCAGTGGACTGTGATGAGTATCAAAGGGATAGAGAGCATCAGATAAGATGCATAGGGCATCTTTAGTGTGTGCTTTTTTGTAGGTAGATTGATAGACCCCAGACTTTTTCATCCATGGACTTGCCTTAGCTCCGGCCAATCTCATCCTCACTCTACCACCTACAGTCATGATATAACTGTGACACTCAGTAACTTCCAAATGAGAATTACTGTTTAGTGTTGATCTCATCCTTCCTTAGGAATGCTCTGAGGAATTGCCCCAGAGTGGTTGCATCCAGTATTTCTGAGGAAGGCAACTGAAAACAAA
The DNA here is from genome assembly GCF_004785775.1 of Grammomys surdaster. Taxonomy (NCBI): domain Eukaryota; kingdom Metazoa; phylum Chordata; class Mammalia; order Rodentia; family Muridae; genus Grammomys; species Grammomys surdaster. The sequence goes on along the minus strand of NW_021604599.1, from coordinate 5,303,464 downwards.
ATTAATTATCAGGATATGTACCTGCACTCGTACCCATCTGAGTTGTTTCTTTACATTATAGTCCTCAAGAGGAATATCAGTTGCAGCAGCAGCATGGATAAGTAACGTTGGAAGGACAACATCAACTCTTGAGTATACTTTTAGGAGGAAAAAGAGTGAGCCTTTACTGCCTTTACTTCTTTGGGAAACCAGAAGGGGTACTAATTATTTTCTTAATTATCTTTATTTCCTGGCATCATCCACCCTAGATGCATGAACTACTGGCTGCCAAGACATTTTATCTATATCCCATTTTTCATGAAGGAGACAAACATTGCTTGTTGATGGAGAAATTCAAGTGTGATATTCCTGTTTTAGAGGAAATCCTGATCCTTCTCTGAATAGTGCTTTGGCAGGTCAGGCTTTGTTGATTAGTGAGCAAGCTGTCAGGGGAAGGTCAAGCTCTTAGTCTTGAAACCCAAAACTAGGGGACATCTGTGAGTTTTCAGTAGAATGGTCAGCTCCCAGGATAAGACTGGCTGAATATCCAGTTTCGCTAGATATTTGGATGAATTGCAGACACTTTGGTCAAATTTCCAAACTCTTCTGCTAATGGGAAAAGTCACTCTGTGAGGTCATTTGGGTCAGTCTGGGGCCTTCAGTGTTAATATCTATGGAGATGAGCCATGTTCTATGGAATCTGCTGAAACTTCCTAAATCAAGAAATCCTAAGTCCTACTCCAGTAGCAAGGGAACAGATCAAGGTTATAACCAGAGATGGTGGCACATGCCTTTAATCCAAATACTTGGAAGGTAGAGGCAGACATATCTCTGTGAGTTCTAAGCCTGGTCCACATAGTGAGTTCCAAACAGCCAGAGCTACATTGTGAGATTCTGTCTCTAAAGGGGAAAAAAAAAAGAACAAGGTTACATATTGAATCATTGAATCAAATTATTCACAAAACAGCAAAACAACTCTACATTTTGAACATATTCTTGGGAACCAGACAAACATAGCCTCCTAGTAGGAGAGGTCTCTTCTCTAAAACTAGAAATCCAAGATACTCAGGATTTTTCCAGCCTGATTATGTATAACAGATAATTTGTTCTTATTTAAGACAAATAAATTTGCTTTTGACTTTTCCCTCGAAGTTCAGCCAAGAAACAAAAATAAGAATGATGTAATTGTACTATCATCTCGAAAAAAGAAGAAATAAAATGAAAAAAAGAGGTCTTGATAATTTATGGGAAACAAAACTCAAAGAAAATAAGGTTGGAGGTGAAGCTAAACCATATGAGAATTAATCAAAAGTTTAACAATAACACTTTGTCTTAATCACTTTCTTTCCTCTATGTTATCCTAGCCCCGCTCCCCAACACATGTACCATCGGACCCTTGTGTATCTGACGAAATGCAAGGCCATCTCCTTTGGAGCTGGATCATCTTCTATAACTACTCCTTCCTACCACTTGTCCCAGTAACCAAACTCTCTTCAGTGGTCCCTATGGAGAATCCGTTGGCTGGTCATCCTGGAGTGTAATAGTGAGGGATAAAAACCACAGCAAAAGCTCACGCACCTCAAGAGAGGCCTGACTCCGGTATGGCCAGCAACAAAAGACATATGTGCAGACACATACAAACATGGAGAGGAACGGAAGTGTGACTTGGTCTCTGTTGCTCTTTGTGTTCTTATCCAGAGTGTGGGAAAAGAATATCCTCTACCAAAAATTTCCCTCACCCTGCATGTAGCCAAAGTCTGCAGGAACCTATTTCTATAGTTTCTGGGTCTAATAGACACAAAAGAGGTCAAGTTCCTGGTTGGGAGTAGGCTCCATAAGTGTTTCTGTTTGCTTCTCTTGAGCTGGGGACAGCTTTAAGACAGAGTCCCTCAGGTGTCCCTCATGAATGGGCTCCCCACAGCCTGTGAGTAAACACACCATGGATTCCTAGTACCATCAATTATTATCTCTAGTATATGTCAAAAATAGAAACTGAGGCAGAGAGGATTTAGCTGCTTTGCCTAAAACTCACACAACTGTGAAGTGGTTTGGACCAGGGATGTCAGATACGGTCCTTATTTCTTTAACTCTGTCTAGGCCTCCCTGCCTCTGCCATGCTGGCTTGTGTTGTACAGTGAGAAAGGGGAATTCTCTTGTCAGAGGTGGAGCAGTGAGCCTTGGGACCTGCCCTTCCTTGCAGGCATACCTTTCCCTGTCTGTGGACCAGATGGGTCTGTGGATCTTTGCCACTGGCTTTGCCCAGCTGACTCCTGTCTCCATTTTGTTCTAATCAATCAGCCACATTTGAAGGTTCAGACTAACCTTTGCATCGTTAGCAGAAAAAGTGCTTACATCTCTGAGCCAAAGGAGGCCATCTCAGTATGACAAGGGAGTGCCACCTGTTGGAAGCTCAGGACAAACATCACACAAACCCATGGAGCAGCAAGCAGGCTTGGAATTGGGCAACAGGAAGGTTTTACCACTGCAAGCAACAGCCCTGCTTCAGAGGCTTCTAGTGACTTAATCTGGGGACCAATGGAAGCACATGAGGCATAGAAACAGTCCCCCGGGGGCTACCGAAGGGTTTGCTCTGGCTGTACTAAGTGGTAACTGGTCCTGCAGGGATCTACATTTTAAACAGGAAGCTTGTTAACTGAAATAAATCTCTAAATTAGTAGGATTTAAAACAGGATGACAAGAAGGAAGAAAGGAATTTCATGAAGGATGAATATAGTTTTGTTCTACGAGGTCTTCTGAGGACCCCTTTGCAAAGCAATGAGTGTGTTTCTCTACATGTACCAAAGGGTCTCTGTTAAAAAGACAATTGAATTATACAACAGCTCTGGGCAGTTTTACAACTATCCCTTTTAAAGATGAGCTGAGCACAGTAGAGGTAGTTGGTGGCACACTGGTTACATGATACAGTGCCCACTTCTTTGTATTTACTTCTGCATTCCCTCTTCACGAGAACCCTGAGAGATGGTCCCAGCGTCTAAATGTATGTCCCAAGATCCACCAGCTGGGAAGGGTCAGTCTGGACTTAAACACTGATCTGGTTCCTTCTAACCTCGAGCTTTTTCTCAGTTATTCATAATGAAGGTGAATCCAGGGAATCAATCCCCCTGTCCTAACACAGGCCCCAACTGGAAGGGGCGTAGAAACAAGACAGTTCTGCACATGTTCCATGATAGGAACTCAGCATATGTTACAGAAATGCTTGTCCCTACAGCTGCTTAATGTCGATCGTATTTCCCTGTGCTGCATGTAAAAACACTGGTACACCACAGTCAGGATTCCCGTCTTTTAGCTCCACGGCTTGTATTTCTTGCATGGCATAGTCCTGCAGGCAGCTCTGAAAGCTGCCTCCACGGGAGCTCTTAGCAATTCCCATGTGCACCTCTAGGGTGGTGGGGGCTCTTTACTGTAGGCTCCTCTTCCTTTTCCTTCTCAGGGCTAACTGTTCCATACTTCTCTTTTACTTCTTAGGTAAGCATCTCCACTGTGGGCTATGGAGACATGTATCCAGAGACCCACCTGGGCAGGCTTTTTGCCTTCCTCTGCATTGCTTTTGGGATTATTCTCAATGGGATGCCCATTTCTATCCTCTACAACAAGTTCTCCGATTACTACAGCAAGCTCAAAGCTTACGAGTACACCGCCATCCGTAGGGAACGAGGAAAGGTGAACTTTATGCAGAGAGCCACAAAGAAAATGGCTGAATGTTTATCTGGAAGTCATGCACAATCCACCACATGGCAAGAAAATTAAGGCTTCATTAGGACACAAGGCTTGTAGAACCCATGAATTTCAAAGCGTCATTGCTTCTTTTAAAATGATGGTCTCCTCCTTGGCAGCAGAGGGGCATGGGAAGCCGACACACACAAAGAGCATTCTGTTCAAAGTTCTAACTCTAAGAATGCTCATTTGGGCCCACACTCAAAATGTTCCACATCGCTCTTTAGCTAGATTGTGTTTATGTATGATGTCAGTACTGGAAATGGCTCCAAGAAGCAACATCTTAGATTTCTCTTTTAGCTTCTCATGGCATCTAGCTTGATGCATATATTTAGACTTGAATTGACTGAAGATGATTTTTTCCTAGTTCAAAGCAGGAGAAGGGGCCCTTAATTTTCCAGAGAATAGAGCGTCACAGCAGGAGCTGTATAAGCTTTGAGTCAGACCAGCCTCTCAGCCAGAATCCCAGTTCTAGCAGCTGGATGGTTTGTAGGAACTTACTTCAACCCTCTGAGCCTTGGTCTCTTCAATTGTGATATGTACAAAGTCTTAAGGATGAGTGTTGGGGTTGAAGATAACGAAAGTGCTCTCTACGTAGTCGCTGTTCAAAGTGTCTGAGTGAGTATCACCTGATACATTCTCAGTGGCTTACAACCAAAGGCAATTCTTCCCCCCAGGACACATTTGGAGATGTTTTTGATTGTCACTATAGTTAAAAAGGACAAAGCCAGTTCCTAGCATTTAGTAGACTAGAGAGGTGTGGGATTCTGTAGATCCCTACAGTGTACATTAGCTTCTTCCAGTACAAATTACTAGATGTCAGTAATGCAGATGTTGAGGAACCTCTGTCTATGGGAACCCAAACTTGGCCCATGAAATTTTTCTGTGTATGTGAATTTCTCCCTCCCTTGAAAGGAATCCCCATTGTCCTCACTGTTAACTCAGACCCCCATTCTTTCTGATTCCCAGAAAAGGGGCAGGAAAGCAAAACTGCCTTCTTAACAACTGTTGTATGGCAAGCCCTGAAAGAAAGACCTCTCTAGACTGAGGGTTGGAAACCAGTGCCCCTTGGGTCATTTCTCTCCTTGAGACCTTTCTTTTAATTCCTTTCTGGATCCACAGGGCTACTGTAAATTAAAGTCTTGAAATTAAAGGCTCATTTGAACAGAGCACACAGAGATTTGCCCCCTGTAACTGGAGCTTGTGATGCTATTGAATTCTTCTTAGGGTATGACTGCCCCATCTGGATCATATATAAGAATAATTGTGCTACTGACAGTGACAAATGTTAGGGACTATACATCTAGTCTGTAACTTCATTTAACCCTCAATACATCCCTAAGTTAGATACTGTGGTTGTTGTATTTAAGGAGAAATGGAGGCTCAGAGATCCATACACTCTCCTAGCCACTAAAATAGTGGGACTGGGCTTTAAGCCTAGGTTCATCTGAGGCACAAGACTGTTGGAAGTCTAACATGTGACTTTCATACATTATGACAAAGTGCCTGAAGAGTGGACAAAGTGTACTGTTCTAAGATTACTAAATCTAGGAGGTCACAGGATCAGCGCTGGTTAGTCCTCATTGTCAACTTGATACAACCTAGAGTCACCTGGGAAGTGGGAACCTCAATTGAGAGAATGCTCTGATCAGAGTGATCTGTGACCATGGATTTGTCTGTGAGAGGTTATCTTGACTGATGATTGCAAGGAATCTTGGCTTGATAAGTAAGCACTAGGGCTTACAGGCGATTATTGTTTGAGGGCCTAGCCCACAGTGGCTGACATCATCCCTAGCAAGTGAGCCTAGGCTGTATAGGAAAGATAGATGAATGTGAGCCAGGGAACAAGCCAGAGAGTGAGCCAGCAAGCATCATTCCTCCACAGTTTCTGCTTCAAGTGCCTGTCCTGATTTCTCTTAATGATGAATTTCAACCTAGACATGTAAGATGAAATATGCCCTTTCCTCCTCAGGTTACTTTTGATCATGGTGTTTCACAGCAACAACAAATCAGAAGAGTGTCTTACTTTGTTTTGTGGGGGCTGTCACAGAATACTGTGAATTGAGCAATGTAATATACTGTTTCTTTCCCTCAGCTTTGGAGGTTAGACCTCCAAGATCAAGACACAGGCAGGTTGGGTTGTAGGTTCAAGCTGCTCTCTGCAGTCAAGATGGTGCCTTTTTGGTGCATTCTACAGAGAAGACTGTGTCCTAAAAGCAAAAGGCGAGCCTACTGTCCATTGCCTCAAAGTATCTTATAAGGTCCTTGATTCCACAGCTCATGAAGGAACAACCTCAGAGCTTAATCAGCCATAAACACTTCAGCTCTTAATATGCCATGATAACACACCTGACTTACGGAGGGACCCATTCAAGCCAAAGCATAGGGTCAAGTTGAATTTTAGATAAGCAGCAATTTTTAATAGAAATATATCGTCAATACTGTATAGAATATACTCCTAAAATTCAAATTTAAGTACAAGTCTGGCATTTTGCTTTGTTAAATCTAATAATCCAGTACTATTGTTTTTCAGAGGCAAAGTTTCTTCATATAGTTAATCCCTGAGCCCTAAAACCAAACCCAAACAACACACCCTTCAGCCAAGGGAGTCTTCTCTTTCCTCTTGCCAACTAAAGAGAGGAGGAATTTTGAACCGGTCTCCTTGCCAGAAGTAATCATATGAACTCAGTCAGCTCACATATCCCCATAACACAATCAAGAAGGCAGCTGCCCTGCCGTCCATCCCCTAGCCCGCCAGGGATGGATTTGCTGATGAAGTGAAACTTCTGGGCTATCAAGGGGTATAGAGACCAGGGAAGACGTAATAATCATAACCTCTGATCTGGACAACAGAGCTGACCCAGAACTGCAAGGAAGAAGAAACTCCCTGAGAAACAGGAGTCAGGGAGCATGGGGCCTTGTGGGGAGGCACTGATAACAAAGCTGGAACTTTCCAGGTTCCTGGGATGGGATCTAGTCAACAGCAAGAGTCCTCCTCCCAGTCTCACTGGCCACATCTGCTCAGACAGCTGTGCACTGCCTCCTCCAGGGAGTAAAAACAGCAGGCAAAATACAATTAACACACACAAAGAGAACATTTTGTGAGCTTCACTGTGTACCAGGCATAGGAACATTATTTAATTTAATACTTCAGTTGCATTATCAAGGTTTCCCTGGTCACTCACAAATGCTTAGTCACAGTGAGCTTTACTCTTGATTTTAAAGCTGATTCTGAAATATACTCCACGTAGTTGAACCACAGGAAGTTGACATTTTCATCAAACATGACTGAGTATTGGCAGTTTCATCCGGTATGACCTAATAGTTACGTGGTTATAATCTCTCTCAACTTGTTTCCATATTGTTAACATGGAAATAATAATGGTGTTTTCCTCACGATTGTGACGGCTATTAAATGGCACTGTGTAAAACTTTAGCATCCTGGTACATGTTATGTATTAAATAAAAATTGATCTTCCTCTTTCTCTCTTCATTGTCTCCATTTTCCCTTCACCATTTCTATTTTGTCGCTGACAAGAAAACTGCACCATCTCAGTTCAATGTCCTCTGTCACCAAGAAGAGCTGTGCTCTGCAGGGCTCAGTGATTGACCTAACTCAGACATCAGGGAATGAAGAAAGGACAGACATACAGACACATGTACAGAAAGCTGGGTCCAGCTGGACCAAGCACTGTAATGGAGACACAGAAGCCAGAAACTCAACTCATGTCTTTTATACATCTGAATTGAGGTGTCAGGTTTACTGTATATAGTGCGACAAGGAGGCAGGTTTAGCTAGTCGTAAACCTTAGCTAGAAGGTTTGTGAGAGAGCAGTCTCGGGCTGTAAACATCCAGAAGGAAGCTGCAGTTGAAACTTCCTCTACATGCCGTCAACGTTCGCACAAATGTTTCATAGAAAAAGGCTTTGCCTTTCTAATGGGTCTGATGTGTTGGAACCCTTGACAGGGCCATGTTCGTGTCAAACAATACAAATCCACAGAGAAGGTGGTAAGCAGTGGTTCCCACTCTTCCTAACGCTGCATCCCTTTAATACAGTCCCCCATGTTGTGGTAAGCCCCAACCATAACAGTACTTTTGTTGCGACTTTGTAACTGTAAATTTGCTACAGTTAGGGATCATAATGTTAACATCTTAGATGCAGGAGATCTGATTTGTGACCCTCCAAAGGGGCATGACCCACAGGTTGAGAATAGCTGCTCTGAATGAACCAGCTTTTGAATCTTCACCACCCGGGGCTGTACACAAGGTCCCAGGCCGATGTGTTCAAAAGGATTTCTTGTAATGATGAAGACATTGAGCGGTCCCTATACGATGACTACTAGCTAGACCACAGCTGTTTCTTCTGTTTTACCTCATGGGAAAAAGTGACATGTTTGCAAGAAACCTTTCTTAAAGTTAAAAGAAACCTTAGTTTATCACTTACAAAACCAAACACACTACAGAACAACATTATTCCAAAAAAGTTAGGTCAAGGAAAATGGATTTAAATGCTATTGGCCTCTAGACACTGGTGAGTTGGGCAATCTGAAGGGGATGAACGTGGTGCCTGAGCCCAGCATCATTCCCTCCACCTGTCCTCTGTTGACATTTCAAATACAGTTACTATTCCCCACCTAGCTGTGTGGCCAGAGGTCTGTCTCCAGGACTGTATAGGCAGATTCTGAGCCTTCTGCCAGGATACCAGAGATGGCAGGAGTCCCTACAGCCTTGATTCTGCTTACCAGCCCTCTAGTTTAGTGACAGCATTTACAGGTCCCCTGCAGAGCTTTTCACTCCTGCTGTCCTTCAGGCTAGGAGTGGAAGAGTCCCCTCACTGCTGTTTGTCCCCTAGTGTCTCACTACTCTTGTTGGGCCCTTTCATCTGTGTGAAGAGAATGTTGACTAAAGTCACTTCAGTTGTCCCCTTGGATTTTCCAGCTAAAGTTCTGATTGATGTACTTAAGAAAATTATAGTTCTTATTTTCCAAATTGCCAGCAAAACAACGTGTGTGTGTGTGTGTGTGTGTGTGTGTGTGTGTGTGTGTGTGTGTG
>NW_021604599.1:5290350-5294687 GCF_004785775.1 Grammomys surdaster | reverse complement strand
TGTGTGTGTGTGTGTGTGTGTGTGTGTGTGTGTGTGTGTGTGTGTGTTGCCTCCCCAGGTTATCATCCTAGGCAATGAAACCCAGCCCTCTACTTTAGAGACCAAGAAACACATCTAGTTCATAGATGATCGGGGATGACTGGCACCTCAAAGCACTAAGCCCTCCTGTCCAAAGCTCCCTGCTCTGCCCTCTGCAGAGCAGTTTTTTCAATTATTTAGTCCACTGGGTCCACTTCGTAAGCCATTCCACTCATACAAATAGAGTTTCATGCATATATGATGCGCATACGACCAGCTGGAATATTTGCAACTGGGAACAGAAGCTCTGATGCTCTTGAGAGACGTTAGAAAATCATTTACCCAGGTTCCTACATGATTTGCCTTGTTTTGAAGGTTGATATCTGCAGACAAATGCCAGCAGAGTTTTGAATGCTGCCCTTTTCCTATGTCCAGGTCAGATATGGTTGACCAGTTGTATTACGCTTTCAGAAAGCTTTTGTGAGCTGTTTAGCAAACAATACTGTCTCAGGATATATTTGCTGTCTGACATATTCTCAGACTTTAAAAAATAGGAAAAGGGACTACAAATAAGTCAGTTGTCTCCTAGTGCGCCCCTCCTCCTCCTCCTCCTCCTCCTCTTCCTCCTCTTCTTCCTCCTCTTCTTCCTCTTCCTCCTATTCCTTTTTTTTTTTTGCAGGACTTTCTAATTCAAAAGAACTGCATGGATTCTGCTCATGTTATTCTTCATTCTTGTAAGTTTTAGAAAATGACCCTAGGGAGATTTCAGCCTTCCTTTGTGGGGCAGGGAGTGCATGTGGTGGTGGGGGGGATGTGATAATAAAGTACCTGACACAACATTTATCCTATCCAAGCTGGGTATAATGGCACATGCCTGTAATCCTAAGCTACATTTAAAAAAAATGTGTGTGTGTGTGTGTTAAGTGTATACTCCTGTGTAATTAGTCTGACAACACATATAGGATATGTGCAGAAGGAGACAGCCGACAGCCAGTGGGCCTGGCTTTAACATTTGAAACCTCAAAGCCCATCCCCAGTGCCATACCTCCTCCAACAAGGCCACGCCTCCTAATCCCTACCAAGCAGCACCACCCCTCCTAAGGATCAATCATTCAAATCTGTGAACCTATGGGGAGCGTTTCTATTCAAATCACCACACATAGATAGAAGCAACATATAACAAGACACCATCCAATTAAGAGTTTACAACCTTCAACAGACTAGGACTGGAGAAACCTGACAGAGAAAAACCAAAGGGAACATCCAATCAGGGCTCACAAATATCCAACAGAACTCGACGGGGAAGCGGAGGCACAGGGAAGCAGAGGCAGTCTGCTGTGTCCCTGGGTGAGTTCTGCATCCCTGGGTGAGTTCTCTAGCTCAGCACGAGCTTTTCAGTCTCTTCCCACTGAGAACATTTTTATGGGATGAGGTAAATGCTAGTCACCTGTGTGAGAAAAGGTTTACCTTCAAGGACATACTGCTTTTAATACCCTTATTACTGTTTTCCCTCTTCCTGTTACACAGACATGGACCCAACCTGCTCATCACAGGGATCTTAGAGGGAAAAAAAGAGAGCCTTCTGTATTTCAGGGGCTCACTTTTAACATACTCTAGCATATGCCAGTTTGTCAGTGTAATTTACATGAAAGGATCCAGAACTTTCAGGAGTGCTAAGCAAGCCCTGTAGTAACTGAGCCACATCTTCAGCCCCATATCTAGGTTTTGTGAGTATGAGAACAGAAGCCGTGATGGAACAACCATCAGGAGAGTGCTCTGAGGAACTAGCCTGAGTAGAACCCCAGGCCAACCCTGTGAGACATACAGTGTAAATGAGAAGAAGCCTACCTGACTTGGGAAGGTACTACCATTTGGAAGTCGTTTCTTTCTGCAGTGATAGCCTAAGCCATCTTGATGGGTCTTCCATTCTGTATCTGGATACATCTTGATGTTGTCTTTGCACATCCAGGGAGGCTGAAGCTTCTCTGTCTCACAACAGAGAAGTGGCCTGATATATTTTTGTGTTGCAAATGTTCATGCTATCCAATTCAGTCTCTTACACAGTGCTAGGTGATATGCTGCTTAAAAGGTTGCCGTGAGATAGTATCTTCCAGACATGACTGGAAAGCTACATCCATGAAATCTAAACAGTAGGGTTGTCCAAACAAGACCTGCATAATGAATACACTGATCAACATGCCAGTGGGGATGAGAGAAATTTCACAAGGTCCCACCCCTAAAGGAAGAATTCCAGGCATCCAGTGGTTGCCAATAGAAGAATTTATAATGTCTACAAGTACGGCTCCTGATAGTCTATCCAATCCCAGTCTTTGGCCCTGAACACATCTACATATAAGCAGTATTAAATGGTAAGATGTCCAGTGCCCATCGGATGACCACCATTTTTCTAGGTTGCCTGCCAGTGAATACATCTAACAAAACATATAAGATACCAAAGCATCCAGATTCATGGCCACCACCCTTCCCGTGGATCACTGGCACTGCTGTGATGCAGTTCTTAAGAAGGCTCAGTGAGGAAGATACTGCTATCTCCAGTAATGGAAATGGAAACTAAATATATACGCAATATACCCAAGGTTCCAGAGACAAAAGTATGTTTGGAGGATGAACCTGAGTATGAACTAAACCCATGTCATGTACTTTTCATGCTGCCTCCACAGCTGCTCGACAAATGTAATTCAACATGAAACAAAACCTGACCCTTGCTCTACTACCTACAGCTGTTCTGGATCAATTTATTGAGAAGAGAAAGTAAACCGGGTCCCCCTAGGCCAACACCTTTTGAAAATAAAACTTGGTGTTCAAGGAATTGGGTTCTGTTTTTGTACCAGCTTCATGATCCAGTTCTGAGGAGTTTCTCCCTCCTTCCTCCGTTTGTTTCCCCCCTACCCCAAGGTCTCTGAGCTCACCTGTCAATTATTTCGATTTCATAAGTAGCAGGAGACAAGGGGCTAGGACCAAGTTTCCCGGCCTGATCCATCCCTTAGAGATACAGAGTCCAAACGGGGAGGGGGAGATCCCAGACATGATGGACCCATCACCTGACCTCCACACATCCTGGTTTCCTCCAGGCCATTTATTTCATTAAAGTACAGATGCTCAAGGGAAACTCGGGAGTGGGGACAATTTCATTTTTCCTGTGCCTTGGAAATTAAAATTCCTTCCAAAACATAATTTGCTTTGTTCTTTGAAAAAGCTAAGGAGAGGGAAAAAAGGGGTCAGAGGAGTATGAATAATAAAATGAGAAGCAGGGAGGACGACAGGGAGGGCAGAATACAGGAAAGATGCATAAAAGAAGTGAAGAGTGTAAGATGGGGAAGGAAGAAAAGAACCAGGAAAGCACTGAATTACACCCCATGTGTCTTCATTTGTCAGCACTACATGTAACTTCCATCTGCTTTTAAAAGTTTGGTTGGTCCAGATTGTGAATCACCAATATACTATGTGATGGTTTTTATATGCTCAGCTCAGAGAATGGCACTATTAGAAGGTATAGCCCTGTAGGCATGTCACTGTGGGTATGGAATTTAAGATCCTTATCCTAGCCAGTATTCTGCTAGCAGCCTTCAGATGAAGATGTAGAACTCTCAGCTCCAGCTGTACCATGCCTGCCTGGATGCCGCCATGTTCCCACCTCGATGATAATGGACTGAACCTCTGAAGCTATAAGCCAGCCCCGGTTAAATATTGTCCTTATAAGAGTTGCCTTGGTCATGGTGTTTGTTCATAGCAGTAAAACTCTAACTAAGGAACACTGTCAAAGGTATTTTATGTAATTCCTTCCTTGTACCCTACTAGTACCCCCCCCAGAAAAGTCTCAAACTCAAACATATACAAATGTAATTTATATCTGTGGTACATCTTGAGATGACACAGAGTAGTGAGAAGCCAACCCTGACCTGTGTTCAGAAAACAGTCTTAGCACTTGGTTCTCACACAACAAATTCTTCTCGACAGCCATGTAAGGGGCCAAACCTTGTTCTGGCACTGGCTTGAGGTGAACAAAATTTCCTGCCTTTAGCCGGGCAGTGGTGGCGCATGCCTTTAATCCCAGCACTTGGGAGGCAGAGGCAGGCGGATTTCTGAGTTCCAGGACAGCCAGAGCTACGCAGAGAAACCCTGTCTCGAAAAACAAAACAAACAAACAAAAAAATTCCCTGCCTTTGTGGAGTTTCCATTCTTAAATATCAAGGGAAAGGTATAGCATCTCAGTGATCAACACAACAGCAGAGAGAGAGAGAGAGAGAGAGAGAGAGAGAGAGAGAGAGAGAGAGAGAGAGAGAGAGAGAGGGAGGGAG
>NW_021604599.1:5281868-5289950 GCF_004785775.1 Grammomys surdaster | reverse complement strand
GAAGAAGAAGAAGAAGAAGAAGAAGAAGAAGAAGAAGAAGAAGAAGAAGAAGAAGAAGAAGAAGAAGAAGAGCGGATCTCAAGTTTAAATAAGAGAAGGAGGGTAGGCTTCCCTGTGGAGATGATTTGAAGAGAAGCTAGCTCTGCAGATGCCTGGGGGCAAGAGGAAACATCAAGTATTTCTCACAAAAATGAGCATCCACAGCCAGAGAGCAGCCCTTGAAAGGAAGATTTGCAGCCAGTTGTATTTCATGGATCATAATCTTAGCACATCTGTGGCTGGGGCAGGAGAAAGTCTAGAGTTCCAGGCCAGTTAGTTACATAACAAAACCCTGCCCCACCTCCCCAAAGAGATTTATCCCATCCAGGAGTGACCTCATGGCCCCAGTATATCTGGGAGCAATGCAAGGGCATGGAAAGGTTATGAAAAGATCCTGGTACACTCAGAATTATCATGTTCAGAGGTTGCAGGGAGTGAACTAGAAGAAACAGAAGGGGTGATCAAAAACTAGGGCATTTGCAACCAACTTGATTGGTTATTGTCCTTGAATGGGGCAATCTAGAGCCAGACAGAGAGTGGGTGTCTAAAATAGGGAACAGACAAAAGCATCAAAAGTGAGGTCGGAGACAAAGGATATTGTAATGACATCTTGGTAGACATGATAATCCCTAAATAGTACAGAGATGTTGGTTGGAGAGGCTCCCAAAGAGCCAGCTCATACTCTACAAGAAATTAGAGGGAGGATCTGGGTGATGATTGTTACTGGGCATGGAGATCTAATAACTTGCCTTTCAGCTTGGCTTGGAACTGACAGGAAAGAAGGATCACAAAATGATCTGGAAGCAGTAATAAGGAATTAGGAGGATACGTGCTTTACTCCAGGTTAAGTAAGCAGAAGCCTCTGGATAGAATATCAGCATTTCCAGAGAGGACTACAAGATACAAGAGAGGGAGGCTCACAGTGGGGAGCCAGGAAGCTTACAGCCATTGGCATTTCACCAGAGAATATACCTGATACTCAACGGACAGGTGGTTGGAAGATGCTACATACCCTATAAGGCAAAGACTCATTCCATAAAATGAAAGCTTGTCCCATCCAGTAGTGCCTTCTCTTAGAACACCAATACAAGCTTAGCAGTGGTGGTGCACACCTTTAATTTCAGCACTTGAAAGGTAGAGGCAGACGAAATCTCTCTGAGTTCAAGACCAGCCTGGCCTACAGAGCAAGTTCCAGGATGGTCAGGGATATACAGAGATGCCCTATCTTTGGGCAGTTGGGGGAGGAGTGTAGAAAATTAACACAAACAGGTAGTGAGGACACCCAGCATGAAAGGACAAGGTAAGGAATGCAAGTGCTGTCATGGGTGATTGACATCCCACAGAAGGGTTGTAGAATGTGGAAAGTGTATGAGGATTGTTGTTAGGGGGATGTGGGAGTGAGAGTCTGAGGCCTGAGTGATACTACTGTGGACCAGGCTTTTATAGAACTATTACAAGCATGAAGAAGAGGTGGTGAGATGTCCTGTTGGCCCTAGGGCAGATGGCCATGACAAAGCTGTGTGTGGAAGGTAGGAGAGGCATGTTGCCCTGGATACATCTCAACAGAGCTTATGAGAGATGTAAAGCACTGAGACACTAAGGACAAGTTTTCTGAAGTAACAAATGCCTAATGTTCTCTCTCTGCCCTCGAGGACACTGGAAGATGAAAAACTTTCCACAGACCTTCCAAATTCCTCTTGAGTCCTGCCACATTCTGCTGATGTCCTTAGGCAGGACACTTAACCTTGCTAAGCCTGTTTGTCAACTCATAGATTGGCCCAGTGAGACTCATTTCTTGGGATTAGACAATGTCTGCCCCGCATCTAGAAGGTAGTCTAGTATGCTAGGTGCCTGCTACTGTGAAAGCCACAGCCTGTGGCTTAGGTTCCACATAGAAGGTCAAGTTCTGTCTCTTTCTTACCTTGAGACCTAGGCTGGTTATTTAACCCTGTGGGGCTTCAATTCCCTCGTAAATATGATGGGAAAACCATAGCAGGTAATAGGGCTCTTAAAAGGAATTGTTGGAAAGAAAATATAACAAGCTGAAAGCTTTACTTTCTTCCTGTTGGAAGAAACTCAAAAAATGAGTTTTCTCTCTCTAGTGATTTCTATACCAATCATCAGGCTCTCTCTGTCTGGCTCCCCAATTCCTTGTTTTAGCAAAAATCAAGAGTTTCTTTAGGAAGCTTCAGAGCTCTTCCTCAGGCCTTTGGGGGTCTGGAGGACCCAGCTTCAGGGTGAGGTCCTTCCTGCTCAATCAAAAGGCAGCAGGGACTGGAGTTTGGAGAGACATTAAATTATGTGTAGCCCAAGTCTGAGGAAAGGGCCTGAATGATGTGAGCAAAGGGGAAAGGAGGCCTGCCTGGGCTCCACAAAGACATAGTGCTCTGGGGCAGAGTAGGCAATTCGCAGGATTGAGTTGGGTGTGGCACTCACATGTGATCCCAGTATTTGAGAGGCCAAGGCAGGAGGATTGCAAACCTAGGTTATGTGTCAAGACCCTGGAGATAGGGGTGAGTAGAGGGAGCTAGTGACGGGAGGTGTTACTAAAGAGTACAAGTCTTGGCTTCTATCTCAGTCCTATCAGGTTAGTGACTGTTTCTGTAGCCGGAGGTCAATACCACCAGATGACATCATAAGCACAGAAACTGTTTTACCCTTTTCCCTCTCTTGCTTTTGGTTCATTGTAGCAGGTCACCTGTTCCAAGGCACAGGGAGATAGCTACAGGGTCACTGTTGCCCTCTACCTGGGTATCCCTGGAGGTCAGTCGCTCTTTCCATTCCATGTGGTGACAGTTGCCTGAAGTGGAACTGCCTTGCCACTATGGGTAGCTCGGTTGAAGCCATCTGTCATGGGGGCCTTTGCATCTCATGTTTCTGTTTACCAGCAACTTCCTAATTTCCTAGCTTCCAAAGTTCAAGCCAGGGCCAGTCATTCAGGCCACCTCTTAGTCCCAGCCTGTTCTCTGTGCTTTCTAGTCGATGACTACATGAACACTCATCAGGACTCATGATACAGAGACATGCAGGTGCCTTCCCTGCCATGGCCTCAAATCTCTCTGCAACTATGAACTTAAATAAGTTGTCTCTGTCTAGTATTATGTCCCTGGCAGCAATGCAAAATTAATAGAATCTCCATCAAATATAAATTATTTTAAAACAGATCAATTTGTCCACCTACAAAATGGAAGGAAATGACTCTCTCAGCAAAGATCACGGGAGAAAATGTTTTACAAACTGCAGAATATGGTGCAAGCATAAAATTCTGACAGTGAAAATGATGTATGAATTTATACATAAAATTCTCAGCATACTTATAGCCTCGTTGAGAGCAGAGAAAGGACAAATAATAGAGCATCTTCCAATTAACAAGGCCCTCTGCCAGGAAGGTCAAATGAAGTCATTAATGTTTGTTTAACTTCTAACCTGGGTCCAGATTCCCCTTTCCTCCTAAGAAGCCTCATCTACCCTGAAGCTACCGTCGGGCCCAGAAGCAAATGAGAGGCCGCTCTGTCCTCAGCTGTGCATGGCAGAGATAGATCTGGGACCACAAAGCTAATCAGAGTGACCTCTCAGGAGCATTTGAGAACTTCCTTCCTATAGGATTCTAAGAGGCCAGAAGTGCCTACAGGGATGGGATAGAGTGCCAAGAAACAGGATGACTGAACAGCCAAGAGAAGAAAACCCAGGTTCCCTTTCATCCTTCTCAGATGGCTTGCATGTTAATACCAATTTCCACATTAGATATTAATGGAACAAGGCAATGCACAGCTGCAGAGAACTGTGTATCTCTTGCGTTTACATAAGAACCACAGTTTGAGGTTCAGGATGGGGCTGTAATGTGTTCTTCACCAGCACACTGAGTCCTTACTCTCTGGGTCTATGAATACAACTCATTTGGAGAAAGGGTCTTGGAAGGTGATCCAATTCAAATGAGGTCATTAGTATGAGTCCTAATCCCACATACCTGTGCTCAGAAGGAATAAGAAATTTTTCCCTAGGGCGTAAAGGCATGCCTGGGAAAAATGATACGTGAGAATGAAGGCAGGAGATCAGTTGACAGGTCGATGGACCAAGGAATAGCAATGATTATCAACAAGTTCCAAGAAACAAGAGAGAATTAGAGAAACATCCGACTCTGTCCCCAGAAGCATCCAACACCACTGAAACATGATCTAGGACTTGATACTCCAGAAATGGAAGACAGCTTTCTGTTGTTTAAGCCATTCAGTCTGTGGCACTTGTTATAGCAGCCCCAACCATAAGTAGAAGAACATTGAATACCATGAGCGCAAAGCCATAAGGGTTAAACAACTCATTTGACCCTCTGCACCACCACCTCCTACCACCCCCTTATCTTATTAGGTCACCATTTCTTCATCTGATAAATAAGAGAACTCTCCATAGCTTATAGCCATCAAGAATCCAGGCAAGTAACAAAAGCAAGCATCTAGTTACAATGCCTGTATTAGGTTTCAAGCCTGGTACTAATGGGCTGAGACGTCTATTTAACCTATTAAAGCCGACCTGGCTGCCAGTTTCTCCTAACTGGTTATAGGGCCCTCCTGCCTACTACCTCTACCCTAAACTTCTCTAGCCCAAAGGCTGGGCTTCCACTTCCCCAGATGTTCTTTCCCCCGTTTGCTGGGAGCCAAACCCAGGAAACTACCTGCTGTCCTAAGAGAACCTGCCCTGGCCCTCGGGGATTCTACGAGACCTTAGGGAAGGGGCAAATGAATGAAGGGACAAGAGACACAGGGAATGAGAGCAAGTCTGGGGTTCTGATCAAGCTCTGAAACTTTAATTTTGGGTCCAGGTTATAAAGACACAGCAAACCAGGAAGTTTGGGTGAGGGCCATTGCTTAGGGCTATCCCACTGTTGAATGCTTATTGCCCTAGACCATCCCATTGTCACCAGCTCCCAGGAAATGCCAGACGTTCTTTAAGTTCCTGGGGCCGAGACCCGTGAACGTCCTTTCTTAACCTTGTACTGACTAGGCTTTCTAGAACAGCAGGTAACTTCCTAGGTTCTCTTAGGACAGCAGGTAGTTTCCTAGGTTTGGATCCCGGCACTGGTTACCTGGTTTTTTCATCTGCTCTCTTTTGAGCCTTCTGGCTGCTGCACCTGGTTCTCCTCTCTCGACTCTCCCTTCCCCTCCTAAGTCTCCTCACATGGCCCGTGGTCTTGACCACTCTGAACTCTCCCAGCTGTCCCTGCCTCTGGCTATGCTCTCCCTTTTATCTACAGTAAATGTTCTCCTCTACCATAACTAGGGCCAATCATGTTACTTTCCTTTTATTTCGATTTTTCAGTCAGCCTGCCTCTTAGCACCCACTCAGCAATGACCATGTGCTTATGATTACCAGAGGTAAGAGCTTATCTCAAATTCTTTGACATCCCCAGCCCCCTTCTAAACCACTCCAGCCCTCACAAGGCAAGCAGAAAGACCTTTGTCCTGTCAGGCTGTGGAGATACCTAATATAGTACTGTGGAAGAGACTCCGACAAACGCTTCAATTGCTGAACAAATTCAACAGCTTTAAACTCTATCTCACAGTTGTGTAGATGAGAAATTTGAGGGGTATGACTAGATTCTTTGCTTAGGATCTCACGACTGAGGAGAAGTTAAGATTGACTAGGTTTTACCTGGAGGATTTATATGGACCGCTGCTTCCTCTGGAGCCACTCAGGTTCCTGGGAAAATCCAGTTTTTTGCAGTCATTGACGTGAAGGTTCTCTATTCTTAACTGCTCTCAGACGCTACAGTGGAGAAGTGTTCTGTATCAAACTCCCATATATCTTGGATCTTCCTAACTTCTGCTACTGACTGCTCTTAAAGGGCTCTTGAGATTAGATTAAGCCTGCCTGGAGAATCTCCATGGACTGTGTGATAAACTAATGGTTATTGAGAAACTTATTCAAAGGCGGGCTGAAAGAAAGCATGGTGACTCAACTGTAATCTCAGCACTCAACAGGTTGAGATAGGAGGATTGTCACGAGCTCCTAGCCAAGCTACGTAGTAAGTTCCAGGCCAGCCTGGGTTACAGATTGAGACGCTGTACCAACAACAAACAATAGCAAAATACAAAAGACTAAGAGCCCAGGAAAGGAAAGCTAAGAAGACACTGGACTATGAAGACGAGCATGCAGTATATTATCATGGAGTTCTGTTATAGGAAAGAGAAACAGGGCTCAATTCTGAATAAAGAAAACTGAAAATTTATAGCAAGCAACAGTAGGTGCAAAGTCACTAAGACTTTCATCAGAGTCATCAGATTCTGGCTGAACAGATCCAACAAGATTCTTGCTCAGACATCATCTGGAGGCAGGAGAGGAAGAATTTGGTCAGATATGGATAGTGATCAGGTATCAAGGCTAAACTCGGGTTAAACTCACTCAGCAGGGTTTCACTTAGTTGGGTGGCAAGAGGTGAGACTTCATTAAGCTGAGACTATGTCACATGGGACATAATTACCCAGAAGTGACAGTCACAATCTGCTTGCTACATGGGTTTGATTCCTGGCTCCATCAGTGAGCAGGTGAGAAGCTCTGGGCACAGTCCATCATCTTTCTGAGCTAAAAATTGCTTTTAATACATATAGTCTGCTCATGCATATCTTCTTAATTCTCATATGATCTTGTCTTCTCATTGTGTGTGTGTGTGTGTGGTGTGTGTGTGTCTGTGTTTAAAATGAGCTGCAACCAAATGCAGGGCTATTGGCCCTTAATACTAATTAGATTTGCTTGGGAAAGTTAAAAATTTTCCAGGTGGCTTGGGGCAGGCTCCCCCTGGAGATTTTGATTCCCCGGAACTCCAAGAAAAGAGAGTAGAGTATAAGAGTGTGCCCTTCCTGGGGGGAGCATTCTGAGAAAGGGATGGAAGCCTTTTGTTTGCACTGAAAGTCTTTCAAGGGTGGAACATGGTTGAGGGAATAGAAGCTGGTTGGAAATGAGTGCACTCCAGGCCAAGATTGCCCTCCAAGTCACATAATTTCAGTTCTGTATGTTTGCCTCTTAATGGTGTCTTTACAAGTAAATGGAGGACACAATCTATTAGATGTGTTTCTACAGAATCCAAACACTGCGTTCTAGGGGCATGGCTCTCTGGGCTATGACTGTCGGGCTCGAAGTATCGGCTCTCTGTTCCCAAGAGCAATGGATGAAATCCTTTGTCTAAGTACGACATGTGTATGAGTAGGAGTCTGCATATATTAATACAGTCTATGTGTTATTAAACAAGTAAAAATTTAGATAATGTAAAATTTATCTCACACAATAACAGCATGATAGTGCACAATTAATCCCATTCTCTTGTCCTAAGCTTGGTGTTACAATCTTTCCCTTCAGATTTCAAATTCCTACAGTTAAAATATGCTGGAAAGAAACATGAAAAGAAAACTTTGAAATAAGCAAAAATATTTTGAACGTCCTTTTATCTTTAGTTTTATCGTTGTTGTTATTATTATAGGAGTGCGTTCTTGTATGTGTACAGGATATGCATTTGAGGGCACACACATGCCACACCATGCATGTGGAGGTCAGAGAACGACTTTGTGGAAGAATTTGCTCTCTCCTTCCAGCTTTGTGTGGGTTCCAAGCATCAAACGTGGGTCATCAGGCTTGTATGGCAAGTGCCACTAGCCACTGAAACATCTCCCTGGCCTCAAACTTCCTTTACATAGAATGCAAGGTATTTACAGGATTCTTCAAAGTTATCCAATTCTGAAGAGGTCTGTACCTTTCATCGTCATTGAGTAATGTGCAACCATGCAGAGAATCTGGTAAGATGTAGCAACGCATAGTAGAAGCCTAACCTTTTTGTTTGAGCAAGGCTTAGTAGATTATTATTCCCCTGAAGATGCTGCAGTTTTGTGCTCATTAGCAGGTATTTGTAAATGTTCTCTCACAAACCCTCTTTATGACAAGAAAACAAAGGTAGCCTTCCCATTCTTTGGAGGGAAAACATTATAAAGGCAATCTGGGAATGCAGAGGCACAGAGAGAGAGAGAGAGAGAGAGAGAGAGAGAGAGAGAGAGAGAGAGA
>NW_021604599.1:5252336-5281858 GCF_004785775.1 Grammomys surdaster | reverse complement strand
AGAGAGAGAGAGAGAGAGAGAGAGAGAGAGAGAGAGAGAGAGAGAGAGAGAGAGAGAGAGAGAGAGAAGACATAGCTATTGAGGGACATGATGACCTGTTTCAACGGGAGTGAGAACATTTACAGAGAACCTTTACCAGGAACGCAAGGCTGCAACCAACTGCCATCAGTAATATTGAACTGTGCAACAATGTCAGAGGGGAAGCCATTTTCTTGAGTATTTTCATTACTTTGGCACCGTCTTGCTATGTAGCCCAGGCAAGCCTTGAACTCTTTGATTCCATGTTTCAGCCTGCTGAATGCTGGGATTATCAGTGTGCATTACCATGGCTGTATCTTTCTTATTTTTAAATCCAGACTTTTAACCTAACCTAGTTAGAACATTAGCCATCGTGATAAAAAGTAATTATTGAATGCAGTTGGGTGGGTCAGGGGTATTTCTATAATAGATGTAAAAGATCTAAACATCTGTACCTTGATGTTAAAATTTTAACTCAAACTTAACAATCTCTTTAGTCTCAGTTCTCTAGAGGGGAAGAACCAATAGATGTACACGTAATTATAAGAGGATGTATTCGACTCTAATGCTAAATAGCTCTGCAATGCCTGGCTGCTGACTGGGGAGCTGGGAAGCTGAGCAAGCTTGGTCTCAGTAGAAATCTCAGGACAAAAGGACTCATGACGCAGCCCCAGTTGAAAGCCAAATGCCTGTGAGCATCTTAGCAAGTGGCTGGCGAAAACCCACAGTCAAAGCCAGAAGAGGGTAGAATCTGATGTCCACAGCAATGAGCAGTGTGCTAAGTGAGCATCCACTCCAGAGAGGGCTTGGGATGTGTTGACTCAGGCCTCCCTTCTCTGCTTTGTATTCCCCATTGTTCTCTAGCCTTTTCAAGCATACCACCAACATTCAGAGCGGGTCTTCCCCACCCAACTCATTGACTCACATGCCGGTCTCCTCTGAAAACACCCTCATGGTCACACGCACGAGTGTAACTTTGCCAATTCTCTAGGCATTTCTCAATGCAATGAGTTAACAACAAGGATTAATCATCATGACAGCGTTTCTCTGTAAGCCTGGAGATCCTGTCATAGGAACTGAGCATAAAGAATTAATTAGGTGGTAGCTTTTCAATCACATGACTCATCTAAAGCCAAATAAACATACTTGCAGTTTGCCTGACTTTGAATAAACTGATCTCCAACATTGCTAGTGTGAGTGAATGAGTGAGTGAGTGAGTAAGTGAGTGTGTGAGTGAGTGGGTGGGTGAGTGAGTGAGTTCTTGGTGTTTGTTTGTTTGTTTGTTTGTTTATTTGAGACAAGTTTTCTTTGTGTAGCCCTGGCTGTCATGAAAAAAGTTCTATAGACTGGGATAGCCTATATCTCACAGAGATCCTCCGGCTTCTGCCTCCGAGTACTAGGATTAAAGACATGCACCTTCACTGCCAACAGCTAGTGTTACCGTGAGTAGGTTCTCTTCTGGACAAGCCTCAATGTGTTTATTACTGTTAGTGTTTGTGCACTGGAGAGTCTTTCCCCAGCACTCTTCTTAGTTGTTGCAAGTAACAAACCTCTCTCTGCTTTCAACTCCGGTTGTGCTTATGGGCTTTGTACCAGCCAAAGACTGAGCCCATCACAGTCAGTCTCAGTATGAAGACCTCCCATGCTTTGGTAACTGTCTGCTTAGACCTAGACATTTTACCTTTTATAAAAGTGCTTACTGTGGTCTACTCATAATTTCTGAGTCCAATTCCATAAGTGAAAGAATTTCTTTAGCCATCTCGGCACCTAAGAGCACCATGTGTGCATGCATGCACATGTGTGCGCTGCTCTGAATTCAAAGTAGCAAGATCAAGTCCTGCTTCAAACCATTCTATGTGGGTTAAAAGTAATTTACTCTAGCAAATAATTATTAACAGGAAGCTCTAAAATTTTTTGTTTAGAATATCTCAGCTTTTGACACAACAAATATTA
This sequence comes from Grammomys surdaster, assembly GCF_004785775.1. Taxonomy (NCBI): domain Eukaryota; kingdom Metazoa; phylum Chordata; class Mammalia; order Rodentia; family Muridae; genus Grammomys; species Grammomys surdaster. The sequence goes on along the minus strand of NW_021604599.1, from coordinate 5,279,887 downwards.
ATTTATTGCAGTAGTACTTCAGTATGTGGTATATTCAACAGTCTCAGTTCTTTCTTTTCATTGCTTAGTATTAGTATTAGTATTAGTATTAGTATTAGTATTAGTATTAGTATTTTAACTTATTGACTTTACATACTGCTCATTGCCCAACTCCCGGTCATCCCTCCCACAATCCTTTGCCCTATTCCCTTCTCCTCTGAGTGAATGGAGGCCCTCCTGGGTATCCTCCCACCCAGTTTTTCCTTTTTTTCATTGCTTGGCTGAACCACTAACTTCCTTAACTCAGCCACATTTTGCATTGACTGTATGCCTTCCTTTAGTTTTCTTCATTTATCTTTTATGTACATGTATGTCTGTGCACCACATGGATAAAGTTTACCTTCATTTAAGCTTTAAAATTCTGTCTATATTTAACTAGAAAAATGATTAAATCATACTTTGTTTAAAGTAATAGGCTCCGGGTGGAGGGTGTAGGTTACTGGTAAACCATTTGCCTAGCAAGTATACCACAGTCTTAGGTGCAACACCCAGTACAATAATGATATTTAAATTTTATTTCTGATGCAATGACATACATACAATTCACATTTTATCACTGTAGCTTGTGCTGTCAGTATAAAATGCACAAATAGCTCACATGCTCTAGTCAATACACAGGGGGAACATTGGTTGAGTTAAAACAATCCATTGATATTGCCATTAACTGGAAACTCTCAGTTGCTAAATAAGAAAAACAAAAGTGCCCAGCTCACACATAGTTACACAATAATGTATTAAGGAACGTAATAATTAAGGTGAAAATTAGTCCTTGCCAGACACAGTGGCAAACACCTTTAATCTCAGTACTTGGAAGACAGAAAGACTATGTCTTAAGAAGAAAAAAAAGGAGGATAAGGAAGAGGAAGTTAGTTCAACAAAAACAATAAACGTGTGCTTTTAGTGGAAATGAACTTTGAGTTGGAGAAAAAGAATGAGGTTCATTCTCTGTCCTCCTTTGCTCATCACAAGGACAACCTTGATTAGTTTGTGTGTTGATCAGTTTTTCTTCAGCTTGACACAAGCTACAGTCTTGACTCTTTATAAAGAAAATGCCTCCATAAGATTTGCCTCTAAGTACGTCTGTAGTGCATATTCTTGATGAGTGGTCAATGTAGGAGGGCCCACATTGTCAGGTGGTCCTAGATGGTATATGAAAGCAGGTTAAGAAAGCTCTGGGAATGGGCCAGTAAGCAACACCCCTCCAGATTCCTACCCCAACTTTCTCAGTGATGGACTGGGAACTGAGAGTTGGAAGAAAAATAAGCAATTTCCTTCCAAAGCTGCTTTTGGTCATGATGTTTCCCACAGCAACTGACATCCTAACTAAGCCACTTTGATCTTAAGCCTCTGACCTCTGGAGCTGTGAGAAAATAAGTTTCTATAGTATAAGCACAGAAGCTGTAGTGTTTTGTTGCAGCAACATCAGTAGACCAACATAACTAAAAGCAACCACAGCTTTTACTCTACAAGCTTGAAGCATACATAGATTTTCTTGAGGAAATGGCTCTTAAGGGAGAAGAGATCAGACACAGTGGTAACGGATATTAAAGGGGAATAATAGTACAGAAAGGGTTAAATTGTGGGAGGAGAGAGTGAGGTGAAGGAAGAAACAGGAGGAGAGATAAATAAAAAAATAAACAAAAGATCTTCTTACTGCCTAATACATATATGTGTATGTATGTGTATGTGTCTACATATATGCATAAACACACACACACACACAAAGAGCTAAAATAGAGATACCCTCTAACAGGGCAACAATGCTCCTACTAGACACGATAGGCTAAACATAAAAAGCTTAGTGCCAGAAATGGATTACCCTTTTTGGATTATTGACTAGTGAGGTCTGATAGACCTCTAAACAATCCAGACTGCCTTAGTTAGGGTTTCACTACTGTGAACAGACACCATGACCATGGTAATTGTTATAAAGGACAGCATTTAATTGGGGCTTGCTTATAGGTTCAGAGGTTCAATTCATTATCATGATGGTGGGAAGTATGGCAGTGTCCAGGCAGGCATGGTGCTGGAAGAAATGAGAACTCTATCTCTTGTTCTGAAGTCAGCTAAGAGAAGATTCTTCCAGGAAGGTAGGAGGAAGGTCTCAAAGCCTACCCACACAGTGGCACACTTCCTCAAACAAGGCCACACTTCCTCCAAGAGTATTCAAACCACCACACGGGCTATTGTCAAAGTTATTGGTTATCCTCTATAATTTGGAAAACTCTATTGCTGGGAACACCATATACTTAAGTCATAGAATATCAAAAGATAAAGCTGTTACTGATCTAGAAGTTTCATGTCTACTAGCTGGCTTTCATACTGCTGAAAAGTGTTAAGCATTCTACTAGATAATAAAAATAATCGTCGTCTTTATCAAGATGTTAACACAGGAAGCTACAATAACAACTAGCCTGATAATGCATGCCAACTGGTATAGTAGTGGTATGAACATCGTAGGAGTAACCAACCATTTTCTGATTGGACTTAACTCATGTTCTACAAGATGAAAACATACTTGGCACTATTGTTGGAACAAATACTTGTGACTAGTATAGGTCATAGGCTCTAGAATAGATCCTATTTGTGTTATTTTGATAAATGAACATAGTATTAAACTAATTCCTAATGGCTTATCAAATACCCACAAATTAATGCATAGCTTGACCCTTATTAGAGAAGCTTCTATTTGCAGTAGCTGATGATTAATAACCCACATATGGCTAAGATGCAGAAAATAAAAGACTATGGAATGCTTAACCCTAAATAAGACAGTTCCTCCTTGAAAGGTCCAGAGATCATTGTAGAAGAGGGGCAGAAAGAGTATAAGAGCCAGTGGTGGTGTGTGTGTGTGTGTGTGTGTGTGTGTGTGTTGGTGTGTTTAAAGATAATAAAAAGTAGAAGGGAATTGTAGGCTTAGATTTTTCAAAACCTACTTTAATTAAGTTCTTAAATGCTTCAACTTCCCTTCTTTCCCACAGCCTAGAGGTAGCAGAAAAAGATGGTTGATAGGACAAGGGTGGATGTAGACCTGTTTAGAAGTAGTTCTTTGGGGCAATTCCCATTTTTGTTATCAGGATATCAGCAGTCCAGTCCAAAACATCAAACTTGAATCAGTAACAGCAGTCCAGCCCAATCAATAAGCCCCAAACACAAATCAGTAGCAGTGGCTGGATCCAGAAGAAACCACTAGATTCTGCCGAATTGGCACAAGTCCATGGAAGTAGCAAAAAGCAGCCAGAGTACCAAGAGGCACATTTCACTCTATGAAGTTTTGACAAGTGAAGATCAGTAAAGACAAGCAAAGCATTGCAAGGTGAACCAATGCAAGAACATTGTTAGAGAAGTCCAGTGAAGTGTTGCAAGGAATCAATGCAAGAACACCCTCTCACTGTTTGTGGAGTTTTAAATATATTCTTTCTAAACATCAGACACCTTCTCAAATGTCTGCTCCAGCAAAACATCTTGGTCCCTCTCACAAGACAGCTTCCAGAAAACCATCATGTGTCTATTCTCTGCAAAACATCCTCTCACATGTCTACTTCAACAAAACATCTGTTCACATTTCTGTTTCAGCCAAACATCTTCTCGTAAGGCAACCTCCAGAAAATCATCACATGACACAACAGAGTCTCCAAAGAAAATAGCAATTTCCACTTCAGGGAAGGAGGTTGGAACTGGGCAGATTTGGGGAGAGAAGTTAATATGATCAAAACATATTATACAAAATTCTCAAAAGAAAAGTAAAAAGATGTGCAGAAATGTGAGAGACCCAGACATACTCTCCATAATCAGTACATATCCTCTCTAAATACTACAACATGTATATTTTAAAAATAGAGATGTTGTTATGTAAAATTGTAACATATGTTATCACAAGTACAAAATTTGATGGTTTTATATTATGATTCCAGTAATTTATCAACATCCTGTACACATTAAAATGTCTCCAATTATCTGGTTTGATTGTTTTGTCTTGTTAGTATCTTTTAATCTAAATCAGCTTCTTCCTATTGGATTTTTTTATATAAAAATGACACATTTGATTTGACAGCTATCTTATAATATCATTTAGCCGACTGTACTGTTATGGTTACTGTTGTTATCATTGTAAGAGAATGAACACATGATAGAAGCAACTTAAGGGAGGGGGATTTATTTCTGCTCCCAGTTTCTGTCCATCATGTCAGGGAGAGCATGACAGCTGGAGCTTGTCACACAGCTTGCTCACATCTTAGTGGAAAGGAAGAAGAGGCAGATCAAGAGGCAAGGATGAACTATAACTGTCAAAGCCTACCTCTAATAGCCCATGTCCACCAGCCGCCTAAGGTCCAGAAATTCTAAAATAGCTTCCCAAAGCAATGTCACCAGCTGGGTTCAAGTAGAGAGGCACATTAGCCCTTGTAGGACATTTACATTCTGCCCATAAAACCAACTTCTGTCTCACATGTATTTTTCATAAATTGGAAATTGAATCTGGAGATGAGATTCAGGTTAAACACCTTTGGCAAGAAGAATTTCATGTGTGGTATACACCTTAAATATAGTGAAAAAACATCAGGTTAGCAGATATTCAATGTCTAGTCATCCTGGAATAGGGACATTAGCTTTACTTAACTAAAAGTCTCTCCTGCAGTGGAATATTCTGCTTAGAAACCTGTACAAAATTTGAGGCATGATTCTTTGACATCAAGCAACCTATTTACCAACAGATTTTTATTTTGTACATGGATAACCCTTCTCTGAATTATGACATCGAGGTATGATTTCTTGTAATTGCCAAAGCCAAGAGTTTAAAATTAAAGGAAGGAAAAGAAGGAGGAAAAGAAGGAAGATGAGGAGCAGGGAGTTTAACTCAAAGGTAGAGCACATGTGTCTTAACTATGCACAAGGCTGTAGTTTCAACCCATAGCAATGAAAATAAAGAGTGAACTGTACCTAAGGCTTTTAAGACCTTATGTTGGAACTCTGGATGAAGAATTTCATTTCATTTTCTAACCCTCCCACACACACATCAGTCCTTCCCCAAGGTATTGAGAGCTGGCCTTAGTCCCAGCAGGCAAGAGAGACAGAACAGAACAAAGAGGATTTTCCAAGAAGAAATAATAAAGGGACTATTTCAAATGTTACTTGGTTATATGAAAACATAAATCTTGCCAAAGAGTGGTAGCAGAAAATCCTAAATCATTGCTAAAATGAATGAACAAATGTTTTTATAATAAATATGACCCATGCACAGGCTCATGGTACAACCCATTCCCTCACCCCATAAAAATTACTTACTAATTGAAAAAGAGAAAGAAGTGGCTTTAAACTAGTGGTGGCAGATCCTCCTTAATTAAATAGTCCAAGTTAATGTTGCTAACATTAGGGCAATTAAAAGCAAGTGTCACTAAAAGCACTGAAGAATTACGCTATTGTTGCCCATATTATGAACTATTCATTATCAAGCAAATTCAAGGTTATGCACATTCTAAAGTAACTAGCCTCTATTCCACCAGTGTCAAGCAGAGCAGAGTTGGAGATGAAATTCAGATCCATTTTCCTAGCATGGGAAGGCCTGGGGTATGTAAAAGAGATAAAAGAGAGTGATAAAAGAGAGGGTAGGAGAAAAATAGGGAGGGGGAAAAAGCAAGTGGGAAAAGAGATTCGAAAGAACTATTCCAGATTAGAGACTGAAAAAACCATGATGGTCACACAAAAAATGTAGAACCCCCTAGCTAAAGATGATGACATTAGACAAGAGTCATTAGAAAGTAATAAAAGGGCTGAAGAAAGTGCAGAGGATACCCTCCTCCTGCCTCTCTATAGAAGACAGTCTTCTTCTGGGTGCCTTCAGATCAAGATGTAGAACTCTCAGCTCCTCTAGTACCATGTTTGCCTGGATGCTGCCATGTTTCCCAGCATGATCATAATGGACTGATCTTCTGAAACTGTAAGCCAGTCCCAATTAAATGTTGTCCTTTATAAAAGTTGCATTGATCATGCTGTCTCTTCACATCAATGAAACCCTAACTAACACATCCCCGCTCACCCTTCTACCCTGTGAGGGGTCAACAAGATAATAACTTATAGAACCAAGAAACAAGTTCTACAGAACCTGATGGCATCTCAATCCTGGATTTCTCCACCTCCAGAATGCTTTCTGTTGTTTAGAAGCTTCCTGTCCAGGAAGCTATAGCAGCCTGAATGGAGACAATACAGACATTACAACCAAATGGAAGATATGATTCTTGTCAGAACTCCTGGACCAGAGAGAAAGTAGCAATATAATAGGGCGGTACTGCACAGTTGCATTGCCTATAGAGTAGGAGGGCAGGGCAGTTATTCCTATAGAAGGGGCTCCAAATGAGGCTCTATTGATTAGATAGACAAAACTAAATGATAAATTATAGGATAAGGAGTAAGACCATAAGCACAGTAGGAACCAAACCAACTACAGACATAATGATGTAGAAAACAATCAAGCAGACAACACTGAAACAAGAGGAAGACAAGGCTAATCTCCATGGAGATGGGCAGCTACTAAATCAGTGAGAGAGGAACTAATGACATAAAGGCAATCAAACAGTCCCATAAGTGGCACTTCTGGGAATTGGAAAACTCCATATAGAGAGAGCAGAAAATGTGCAAAACATGTAAATATATAAAGCAATCTTTAGATTAATGTGACAAGCCAGAAGCAAGGCAATTTTGGATATAGCCTCCTTAACCATTGAAAATTAAAAGCTTAACATGCAGGCAGGAAACAAGTCCTAACAGAGTTCTGAACTTTTAGCCAGGCTCCAGACTTCTCTAACAGCACAGCTTTAATACTAGAAGACAAGTAACCTGTTTTACAAAGCTCTGAGGAAAAGAAAGTATGACTTGGTGAGGTCATACCCAGCCAGGAGATGCTTCAAATTTAAAGTGTCTATCTTAATAAATGAAAGAATCAGCAAGTACAGTGCCAACATATAGTAATCACAAATCAGAGAGTGCCCAAAGAATGTAAAAGACAACTCAGGAACATAGACACAAAAAATGAGACTAAGTACTGAACTAACTTCAATGAGTGTCAAGCTAATAATAGACAGTAATGGGAATAAAGGCTACAGGCAGAATGCAGTGGTCAGATATGTGAGAGCAAATATACAGTGCTAGTCAGTCAACACATGTATGTGCATCTGCATGTGTAAACATACAGACATACAGAAGCAAATGTAACAAAACCAGAGATCTGGAGAAGGAGAAAGACAAATGCATATTCAAATGCCACATTCCCATTAGATGAAGACAACTGACATCAACCTACAAAATGTGCTGAAGGAGGGGGATCAGAGGAAGTGGGAGAGGGGGAAGGTGGTGAATGTGATAGAAATACATTGCGTGTGTGTGTGTGTGTGTGTACAAATAAAGCCATATGCAAACAAAATGCTTTTATTACTTCTGGTGCCAATGTTTCTCACAATTATTTTTTAAATGTAAATAATCTTTCTCTTGTAGATAACTGTTCCTTTTTCTGTATTTCTAATTTTCTTCTCAAACAATCCCATAGAGCAGGATGCTTTTTAAAAAAACAAAAATATTATTGCCATTCAATCTACCTTGTCTTCAAATTGAATGTGTTTATAAGAAAGTATTTGATCAAGCTGGGTGTAGTGATGCCTGCCTATAATCTCAGCATTTTGGAGGCTGAGGCAGGAGGTTCTTGAATTCAAGACTAGCATGGATATATAGGAAATTTGAAGCCAGTCTGTACTCCAAACTAAGACTATATAAAATAAGTGATTAAGAGTTCAACAAATATTAATAGTAAACTATTTCTGGGTGTCATATTCTGGGTAAATATTTTTAAGCACTGACCTTTGTGCTACTCTTAGTTATGTGCACTCTCCATAAAAAGCATTATTTTTTACTAAAACCACAAAAAGAATTTTCCTTTAAAATCGAAAAAAGACTGGAAATATTTGAGATAAGACGTTAAACACAGGAAATCAGGACAGGGCAAGTAGTATTCATGGTTATCATCAAGTTATCACTTACAGTCTTTTAACCAACTTTATTTCATTTCAATTTGTTTTATTCTTTGTTTTGTTCTGTTGAGACAATGTCTCACTGTTCCGCTCTGGCTGGTCTGACACTCACTTTCTAGATCATGCGAGTCTTGATATCAGATCTGCCTGCCTCTGCCTCCTGAATGCTAGAATTCTGAGTATGTACCTCCATACTTGGTGAGGGGGGGGGGAGGGAGGGAGGGAGAGAGAGAGAGAGAGAGAGAGAGAGAGAGAGAGAGAGAGAGAGAGAGAGAGACAGCTTGAATATTGAATGCTGCAGTTTGAATACTGAAGATGTAGCTCATTGGTAGAGCATTTTCCTGGTATGTATGAGATTCTTGTTCAACCTCCAGTATCACTCAAGCGTTTTTTTTTTTTTTTAAAGACCTGAAAACCACCAAATTAATTTCCATTCCCAACATTTTTTTTTCTTTCAGGAAATAACCAGCCCCACAGACCCACATTTGGGCAGGCATAACTTTATGAACTGCCACAATGAGCGTCACCATTTTAATTTTGCTTTTGGTTTCAGGGTCCCAACACAACTTTCCGATCATAAATTGACTTCGTGTGCAGTTTCCCTTCAGGAAAAAGATGAACAGATGTTAAACATGCAAGAGCGAGACCCCGTTTGTCTTGTTCACGGCTGTAGCCACAGCATCTGGTACTCAGCAGGCGCTCCGTGATTCTTTAACTAGAGGCAGAACTTCAGCTTTGATTGGTTTGAAAGTTACACATACCTAACGCAAATCAGTAAATTGCCATTCTGGGTTACTGACTGTGCCCTGGGAACCTGGTTCTTGAGACCCATCCCCCTCCTCTCTGAAAGATTGATCCTCTCTCTGGTTGGTGACAGGATTATGACTCACAGTTTACAAAGCTGCCAGCCCACAACTTTCCTGACACAGCCAAGGTCACGTCTCCCTGGAGCAGGGATTGGTCTGCAAGCTGGAGTCCTTCTGAAGCATTTCTTTTCGTCTCATTGCTCAAACTGCTGGGCAGGGCACCAACTGCCAGGGTTACTTTGTGTGTACTTGTTTATATAAGATAGGATAATTTATTTTTTAAATTTTAACTTCTCTTTATTACTGTTTCTGCCTTAGATAAAAAAATAGTTTTAGAATGCTTTTCTTGATTTTTACTATATTTGACTCTCTTGAAAAGTGGGTAAATTTTGCTATTTTAGAATCAAAATCGAGAATTATGAGAAGACTCCAGCAAAGTGGTTTTATTTATTTATTTATTTATTTATTTATTTAAATTTGGAAGTTAGGGGAGTGAGTGTGTGTTGAGAAAGAGAGAGTAAGACAGAGAAAAAGAGACAAAGAGAGAGACAGAGACAGAGGGAGAGAGAGTATGAAAGCTGTTTGTTTGAGTTAATGAGGTGGGAGTGGCATTGTCTGGGAAAAGAGTACCAGCCTTGTGTTTTAGGTAGCTGTTACTGCACTGAGTCCCCAAGGGAGGACAGACACAAGGTGTATGTGACATGGAGTCCAAGCACTGAAGTTTAAAGTAGCACTGAAGGTCAGGTGAGGAACCACTGAAAAGGTCTCCTTGGGTCCCCTGGCTGGGGAGTCTGTCTGTCAGATGCCAGAATTATCAGGCCTGTCAGAGCCTGTGACAACGACAGTAGCCACCAAATACCTAGAACCAGGCTCCATCCAACATCTGGCACTAGGTACACTAAGGATTCATATGTTTGTTATTTTGTAGTAATCCACAGAGCCCTGATAATGCTAACCGAATGTCAGGTTGAACTTGCCCAGAAAAACAATCTTCTTACAGTATTGCTGAAAATCATTTCCAAGATATGGACATATCTATATGTGTGGCCAAGAGCTAAAAAGGCGTGTAACATGTTTTGTTTGTGATTGCTTTTCTTTCTGTGTTTGCAAATACGTTCTACTTTAAAAATGTCAGTGGTAATAACCTGGGCCACCTCTATGCCACCCAATTGGCCATGGACCATATTCTAGTCCTGTTAAGTTCATAGGACAGCAGCTGGAAAAACCAGCTAAGAGGGCAGAGACGGACTCCAAGGCTGAGCAGGCTGAAGTGAAGAAGGACAGAAAACTGAGGAGCATGCCGACATGTCCCACATTGACGACGTAGTTTCTAAGGTGCAGATAGCTGTAATCATGAAGAGAGTGGCTCAGAGTACAGTGCAAGTGACTAAAGCTCCATAGGAGGCCCTGACTGCCCTGGATCTACAGAAGGTATCGGCAGTGCTAGACAGCAGAGAGTACAGAATCTGGATATGCACACATCAGTGTTGGGGATCCTGTGAACTTGGCCTCCATGACTGACCACCCCTCAGGAGCAGGTAGAAAGCCTCTTTGCAAAAGTTGATGAGGAAAGTGACCAGCGCAGCCAGCTTCCAGAGGGTTCTGCTGGGGGCAAAAGCTCTGTGTAGCCTAGGAAGACCAGATGTCTCAGGGTTGGCTGCCCTGAGAAATTAGTGTGGCCTGGGCAGGTGCTGCCTCCACTGCCCTCTGACAAACAGAGGCTTCTTCCCTACCTCCATGTTTGCCTTTCCCTGACCCTGCAAACCTTCCCTGGCTCCTCCTAGCATGCCAGGTCAGGTACCTCAGAGCTGATCCTTCCTTCCCTTCAACAGTGGTAGTGTCTTGGTGTTAAATTTGCACAAACATGTGGGTGACTTCTGTGGCTCTGGGCTACAGCTGCAAGGTGGCTGGCTCTGCTTTGTCCTCTGCTTATTTTACAACATTTGTACAAGCTTAGAAAAAAAAAAGCAATTTAAGTCATTGATTACATGCGAATATCATTACGTGAATAATATTAGGGCTTTGGTTGTCAATTGGTAGTGAAATGGGAGTCGCTTCAGGGTCCTGAGAACAGAAATGTGATGATCTGATTTATTTGTAAAAGGATTATTCATGACTGCTAATTAAAATAAATGGTATGGATCACAGAAGAGGGGGAGGGGATAGAATGGGGAAGGAAGGGAAGGAAAGAAAGAGATACCCATCAGCAGGAAAACGGCTGATAATCAGTTGCCTGGGAAGTATTTTAGTGTAGTTTTAATGAATAGGGAGAAAGCATATTATATTCTATTTTAATAAGACCAATAACCAATCAGAGAAGAAAGAAGACAGAAAAATAAAGACATGCTGTATCTTCTTAGAAAGCAGCCATGATCTGCCCCAGCCTAAATCTTTTTGTCACATGTCTCCGTGTGCCCCCATACACAGTGATGTGAAGTGGTCCCCAGGAAAGTGGGCAAGGGCTCAGAAAACCTAATGACAGATCTGTGGTCAACAGACTAAAGGGCACTGAAAGCCTTGCCAGGGAGGACACAAGCTGGCATACATTATGCATATTGAATTTTTAAATAATTAATTGTTCTTCCTAATATTATTTACATAATGATATTCACACATAATTAATGATAAAAAATCTACTTCAAACTTATTAAATCTGATGTAAAATCCTATTTCTAAAAGTTTATTTTAAATAGGAGGGGGGTATGACATAGGCCAAATCTAGCCACTTTCTTTTCTTGAGAATTTATCAGTAACCAGTGGAATTAAAAAAAAAAAAAACCCACACCACACACACACACACACACACACACACACACACACACATTTACTTCTAGATAAGGACATGCAGATAAGGACAGCAATTACTTGTACCAGTTCTAAATTACCAACATTAAGTTACCAACAGAAAGACAAGCCAATTCTCTCTGCTCTTCCCCACCACTCCAGAGAAGCCAGGGATGGAGAAGGATTTGCTTGGGGTGACACAGAAGTAGCTAAGTTGTGGTCCTCAGGAGCCAGTGTCTCACTTAAGCTGTCGCAAGACGAAAACAGTGCCACCAGTCAGAATGTTTCCGTGAACGTCACCAGCGAAGGTGTCAATCAAGAGAAATGAAGATCAATGGCTCAGCGAATGCATCTGCCTTCTTTCTCCATTGTGATGCCGAATCGTTCATGTAAATTCTTTTGATCATGAATGAAGGATGACTTGGTTAAACTCCACAACTATGGATCAATGTCACATGCCCACGATTTACAAGAAGCTTTTGGAATGTCACTAGCAATCTCACTGGTACACAGTGCTTCCCTCACAAACACCTTCTGAAACACTCTCATTCCACTTTGAAAACGACACTGAGGGAGAAACATCATGCTTTCACTGGCTTTATCTAGTAGAAAAGGGAAGGGGGTTAAAGTGGCTTGCCCAAGGTCATAGAGACAGCAGGTAACAAAGGAGAGAGTAAAATCTAGGAACAAACCCCTTTGGAATGATGGGACTATGCAGCTTCCTTGCTTGACCGTCCTGAGGCTTGGTTTTATTTTGTCCTAAAGGACAACTGGAACAGGATTTGGGAGGTGAAGAGCTAACGGTATAAATAGACCATGCCCAAGAACAGGATTTGGGGTATCAGGGGTACGTTTAGACTCCTGTCTCAGTCAAGGACAAGGCATGTCACCTGAGATGGAGAGCACACATGCCAGTACAGCCTTTCAAACCTGAGAGCTCCTCGCACAGATGAGTAATTGGCTGGGCATGATGGCATACGCCTTTAATCCCAGCACTACAGACAGAAGGCAGAGGCAGATGGAGGCAGTTCATGGCCAACCTGGTCTACATGACAAGATCCATACCAATCAGGGCCTACACAGTGAGAGGTCTTTGAGTCAGTGAGGAGGGTACTGAAAGAGAGAGAGAGAATAAACACTGGATAAAATAATTTTTAATGGATCAGCTATTTGTAGTTAAGGTCTGGGCATCCCAGAGCTCGTGTAGGGCCAAGTATCCTGTGGAAAATATGAACTACTGGACAACTGAATAGGAAATGGTAAGAGGATGCTATCCTGGTTGGAAATCCACAGACTAAACGGCGACAGGGAAGGGCACTTGGGAAAGGACGGGAAGAAAGAAATGTATTATCTCTGCACCACTAAGCTTTTATCAAAGGGTTCCAGAAAAGATTATTTATAATGGAATCAATATGAAGATTGAAGGAAGATTAGAAAAGAACCCCAGTTTCTTTAAGTAGAGCAGGCTTCTAGAAACATGTGAAACTGAGAATCTGTTGGGGGAAAATCAGATATTGGCAAAATTATAAGGATGAAAATGGTAAAGTTATATGAAATTGCAACACCAATTGTTTCTGGTTTTTCCCATTCTGTATGTGCAGAATATTTGGTGATATTAACAGATTTGTGAATACAGTAATGTTGTACTAGCATCTGAGTCACTGAGGCAGGAGGATCCTAGTATGAGGCCAGTCTGGAATACATAAATGAGACCCCATCTTAAAAAGAGAGATTGGGGGGAAGGGAATAGGGAGATGCTAACAAAGACTGGCTGTAGGCACACTCAAGTTACCAGAGGAAAAAAGTTACTATATTTAAAAAGTAGTGAGATCATTGCTGTGTAATCAAAACCCTAGCCTTGAGTGTTTAGTGTATGGCTGGCCATTCAGAATGGAAAGTGATCTTTAGGAGCCAGCATGGATTCCTAAAAAAAAGATCAGCCATGGTAACATTAAAGCTGTCTCATGTCTTTGTCCAACAAGATGAATGGGCTGACAGAATGATGCCGGATATTGGACATTCTTCTATTATTTATTTATTTTTTCCCCATACAATATGTCCTGATCATATTTTTCCCTCCCCCAGCTCCTCCCAGATCCCACCTGCCTCTATACCCGCCTTCATGTTTCTCACTTTCTCACTGGAGTGAAACAAACAAAAAACAAAAGTCAAAACAAATGACAAAAACCATTAAAGGCAAAAAAAAAAAAATCCAAACCAAAAGCACACAAATAAAATGGAATTCCTTTTACATTGGTCAACTACTGGGCATAGAGCCTGCCCTGGAATGTAGTTGATTTACCCAATGACACTCCACTGGAGAAAACCCATTTTCCCTTTTCCCAGCAGATATCAACTCTAAATAGTTTCTTGTTTTCGATGGGAGACTTCATGTCCATTTCCATTTCTTAGTGCTGGAATTTTGTCTGGTTTAAACTTGTGCAATTTTTATGTGTGCTGTCACTGTGTCTGTGAGTTCATATGTGTATCAGCCTTGTTGTGTCTGGAAGATGCTGTTTCTTGGATGAGTAAGCATCAAAGAAGTTTAGACAAGACTCCACCACCTCACACTCTTGCAGTCTTTCCTCCTCTTCTGCCACATAGATATATGAACCTTGAGGATTTGATGAAGAAATTTCACTTAGGACTCAGTTCTCCAAAGTCTCTCACCCTCTGCTCCCTTGGACATCCTTTTATGTTGGACCAAAGAAATAAGTTGGCTGGCAATATTAAAAAAGAGCTAGACGTGGAGCTTGCTGGACCCATACCAAGTTGCTATGAGAGAAAGGTTCCCTAGTTGATGATTTTTGGCTTGGTCTTGATAAACAAAGCAAAACAAACAAACGAGCTAGAACTTGACAAATCCACCAAATAAGTAGTCTCTTAAGTCTGGCTTATGAAAGCTGATGGTTACATTTTCAGAGTATCTGCACTGATGTAAGCTTCATATCAATCGCTTGTGTCCTCACAGTGGGAATGCATAGATTATAAACTAGGAAAGCATGACACACGAGGTATTGTCCTTTCTCCTCCCAAAGAGAATGGATTGGTAGACATTTACTAGCACACCACTACATAGAAAACAAGTATGTTTAGTTAGGACTCTTGAGTAAGCCTTAAAGTAGTTTAGACAGGCAGCATCCTACCCCAGCAATTTGTTCCTCCAAGAAAGTTGCTAATGATAAACTTTTTTTTTAAAGACTGTTACTGGACTAACCCGAGAATAACTAAACTGTTCTTTGTCACTGGGTAGTCAACAAGCGAAAAGCTATTCTTATCTCCCTAAATTGCAAGCTGTAACCATAAACAAAATTCAAGGCTTCCCAGGTCAGTGTGACCTTACAATTCCTAGCCAGTCAGCCACAACAAACTTCAGCAGTGTTACTACCCTAAAAGGAATGCACATTTCAAGTAGTCAATCATGGCTGAGAGCAATGCCCTTTCTCGTTGGATGATGAAGTAGGGTTGTACCTGCTGTTAGCTGAGTTTCTGGCCATTTTTAGCTTGGAATTTTCTGAATCACACTCTGTGCTTCTTCGCTTATCACATTGCTGCCAGGTAAAGGGTTCTTGGTTTTTGTTTTCCCAGAGGAAAGAATTCAGCAGAGAGACCGTGGGTGGGGGTGGGGGTGGGGGTGTGTGGCTAAGTAGAGGTTGATTTAGCAAAGCTAAAGTACATTCCAAACAGCTCAGGAATGGGTTCACTCAGGGGTGGGCAGCAGTGCAAGAAGCTGGTTTGTTTTCAGAGGCTTTAATGACTACATCTGTGGTGGACAGGATAGCCTCTTGGGGTAAGCTAGCTTTTTCCTCTCAAATTACAGGGAATGAGTTTCCTTCCTAGAATATTTCTTCTCATGGTCCTCTTTAAAGGCTCATGAGAAGTGGTCGCCACCAAAATGTTTGAACTGAAGAGATGGCTCTGCAGTTAAAAGTATATACTGCCCATGCAGAAGACCTCAGTTCAGTTGCCAACACCCAGATGGTATCCACACCACTACTCCAGAGTATCTGACTTCCGGCTTCTGTGAGCATCTACACACACACACACACACACACACACACACACACACACACACACACACATTCTTAAAATATTAAGCCTTAAATAAAGCCTCACTGCTTAATAAGGAAATAAGTATGATAAGTTGGCTGATATAGTAGTTGTCTTTCTGTTGCTGTGATAAAACACCATGACCAAGACAACTTAGAAAAAGAAAGTGTATAATTGGGCTTACTGTTTCAGAGGGTGAGAGTCATAGTGCTAGAGCAAAAGCATGGCAGCAGGAACATCTGTGAGGTTACATCCTGATGGGAAAGTAGGAAACAGAGAGAGGCACAGTGGGGATGGTGCAAGTCTTTTGAACCCTCAGAGCTCACCCCCAGTGACTTCCCTCCTAATCCTTCCCAAACAGCTCCACCAAACAGGTGGCCAAGTGTTAAACGTACAAGTCTACGGGAGCCATTCTCATTCAAACCATCACAGTTGAGGACAGAGTTTTCTTTCTACTGACCATGATCTGTGCTGGGAAAGATCCTGTGGATTTTTTCTTTCCCTGTACCAAGTCCCTAAAGGGGTTGGCCAGCGTAGAGTCTGGGTAGGGATGAGGCATTCTCCCCACATCTGCACAGGAGACCCTCATCTGTCCTTTTCATGTATTCCCAGTGACCTGCTTACACTGTATCATACTAAGTTTGGTCTAGTTTTGTGTTGGGGGAGGGATACATAAACAGTCCAGAGAAGCTTCAAAGCCAGTGGGGCCCATAGAGCTCACTGTGATTACTTCTTCCTGGTGAAGTTCTAGTGTTACTTCATCTGGCACTAGCCTGCTTAGAAATTTGGTTGTGAGGTAAATCCTTCAAAGAACACACAGATTCTTAAAGCCAATAGAAAACCCATATAGCCAGCGGCTGCATGGAGAACTTGCTCAAATCTTGCAGCCCTGAGCCCTACTGTTCTTGGCTTCTAAAGCACAAAAAAATCCATATCCTGGGTTGAAACACTTCAGTTAACAAGAACAGTTAGCAAAAAATGGAAGCACTAAAGCCAAAAGGCAAGGTTAGTCCATTTAGAGAGTCTCTCAGCTCCAATCTGGGATCACTGACTTAGCCTTTGTTCCTGTCTTGGCAGGTAGACTAGACCTTTGTTCTTGTCTTGGCTGGTATTGCTGTTCACATGCTGGGTTCCAAGGCCTGAATAGAATCAGTTGTGCTAAGGTCTGGGAGTAGTTGTAGTTTAAACACTAAAGATTGGAATTTTGAGTTTTTGAAAAATTGGTGAACTTCACTAAAGATAATTTGGAATTGTTGTGGCCACTTTGGGGATCTTTCCCTTAGATAAAATAGTCATTTATTAGAAGTACCCTTGAGAAAATAAGATATAAAATCTCCCCAAACCATGGGATGCATCATTTAACTGGCATATAAAGGTTTCTAGAAGAGTTACACTCCAATTCTCTCTATAAGAATCTTAATATTGTGCTAATCAATTCAAGACTAAAATCAGATTAGATCCATTGGACACCCTCACTTATCACCTCTATCTTCTTCTTTTGCCTATTTTGAATACACTAACCCTGTTGATTCTTTTTCTTCATGAACTTCTTCACATCAAATGCCATTTAAGGTAAGGTAATGAGCTTGAGGTATCAACTTAAGCAGAACTGAAACCTTGGTCTCAAGACAAATTCTGAGCCATGGTAAGCATTTTTCAGACTGAGAAAATATCAAACTAAATGTTTGGAATTTGAAGTTCTTTATGTGTAAGCTCCAGGAATCCCTGATTCTATCAATCAGTCTACTTGATAGTCCTTGATTTAGACAGGAATTGTTCCACCAGAATTTGTGGTGATTCTATGCAACATGTCTCCAAGGATGGATCAATAAGAGGTAGAAAAGTAAGAAAGTAAATCTTAAGAATGTTCTTAGCTTTTTTTCTTTAAGAATAGATACACAATCCAGTCTTCAAACACACACACACACACACACACACACACACACACACACAATCTGCTATGCATTTAGAAGAATATATCAACAACACTGTCATCTTATTGGCTGAGCTGATGATGAAGTGGTCTTGTCATTCCACGTTGTTAGTGGACTACATACAGAAATAAGTGATTGATTCAAGAAATATCTGTTAGAATGGGAAGTGACTCTCCCCATTCCCTGATAGAATTACAACATTTAGCAGACCATTTTGAATGGATGTTAGAACAGAAAAGGAATCACTGTCAAGCAAATTAATGACTTTGCATTTACAACTGTCTTAAGATATTTGTTCTAATTTTTCTTTCTTTTGTGTGTGTGGGGGGGCATACAATGTGCACATAGTTATTTGTGTATGTAGGAACAAGTGTGTGTGGATTCATATATGCACATGCAGGTGGAGACCCAAGGTTGAACTCAGGAGTCTTCCTCCATCTGATAATCTAATCTGCCTAGGCAGCTAACTCTGGAGATCCTCGACTCTGCCTCTGAGCACTGGAACTGCAGGTGGGCTGATGGTTCTGTCCCATATTTATATGGGTCCTGGGGATCTGAACTCTGGTCCTCACATTCGTGTGATGAAAACTCTAACCACAAAGCCATCTCCCAGCCCATTTGCTCTAGCTTTAAAAGACTTTTAGATTATACCTCTTGGGATGAAGACACTTGTTTGTGTTACAAACAGAAGGGGCATAGAATAAAGGATTGTCTCTTAAAACCAGTTATACAAGGACTTACTCTATAGAAAACTTAAATAACCATGCCCATTAGAAACAAAAATCAAAACAAAAACATGGACAAGAAGGGAAGTTTGCAAGAGATCTTATAGTTGAAACTAGAACTGTTAGTGCAAGATATGTGTGGATGAGGACATGTGTGTATGCAGGTATATGTGGCGGAGACCAGAAGGTAATATGTCTTCCTCTATTGCTCTCCAGCATTGTTTGTTTGTTTGTTTGTTTGTTTGTTTTTGAGAGATCACCAACTGACTAGAATAGCTGGCCAGTGAGTGGCAAGGATCCTCCTGTGTCTGGCTCTGCGTCACACATTTAAGTAGATGCTGAAGATCTGAACTCAGGGCCCTGTGCTTGTAAGATAGGCAGTTTACCCACTACGTCATCTTCCCAGCCCACGTTATTCCAAGAGTTCCCACCATATGCTAACGTCCTAATAGTAAAGGAACCAGCTGAGCCAAATGGACTGCAACAGGCTCAGGTTTTTCTTTTCTTAATTGCTTTGGCTGAAGCACTCACTCACTTCCTTAACTGGGCCCCATTTTGCCTTGATTGTATGCCTTGATTTGATTTTCTTCATGTATCTTTTATGTGCATATATGTCTGTGCACCATGTGTCTACAGTGCACTCAGAGGCCAGAAAAGGGCTTTGGATCTCCTGGAAGTGGAGTTACAGATAGTTATGAGCCACCGAGTGGGTACTGGAAATGAAACTATCAGGAAGACTCTTAACGAACTCGCTGCTTAATAAAGAGTAGCTGTGTACTCTTATTAGAAACACAGTGGCATTTTATATCAGTAAATCAGAGGCTGTAGTCTTGAATCTGAGACCTGACAGTCATGTTCACATATTCTACCTAACTGAGAAAGGATAATCTGTTGACCTGGTCCAGTGATTAAGTCTCAAATGTGTGTGTGTGTGGGGGGGGTGTTTGCCTAGGGGTATGTCTCACTCTTGTTATCACCCTCTAATTAGTCACACTGAGAACCATTCTTGAGTTGCATCCTGTGAGGTGGCATACATGTTCGTTAGAGGTCGCTAGCTCATGGGATGGAATCCATGAGAAATGAGCAACAGAAAACCATGAGAGGAGTAAGTGTCACAGCGATCACAGAAATGCTTCATTTACCTGAGAGGATGACCAAAAGAGAAGAACCCAGTGAACTTTCTGGAGGCCATAGTCTCATAAGTCCTTACCTCAAACATCTTAGCCAATATAACCAAACCTGAAAATAGCTCCCTTCCTCAGAAATGCAAGCTCCACCTGGAAGCAAAAGTCAAGATTTCCCAGGCCATCGTGAACTTTCAAATTCCCAGCCAATGAGAAGTGAATGCATAAACTCACAGAGCACAGCTACCTGGAAAGAAATGTAGACTTTCCCAGCCAGTCATGACAGGAAATAACATGCTTTGTCTCCTTTGCTCCATAATCTGAGCTCTCACCTCTGTGTTGAGTTTCTTACAACCTTTGGGTCCAACTCTCTTGGACTGTGCTATGTATTTTTTTCTTGGTGCATGAATTAAGCTTCTTCCTGATTTTATTTTTGACAAACTGAAAGCTGTCAAGTTAAATCAGACTTCAAGCACAGTTGTGTTGGGGTTCAAATGATGCTATATTGACTTGGCTATCCCCACCCCCATTTTCCTCCATTCTACCTTCCTTCCCATTGGCTACATGCAGTAGTAACTCAAAGCTTACATCATAACATAGTGGACAAAGAGCCCATCCTCTTCAACATCTTGGGCAGGAGATATGTTGCAATCTCACCACTGGGCACAGAGAATCAGGGTGGTAAAGGGGATGACCAAAAAAAATCATGTTGTTTTAGATGCTGGGAAACCAAAATCAAGTACATTTCCTCTGTGAAAAAGACCAACGAATTATAACTCAGCCAAACAAGTGTCGTGTGGGGATGATGGAATCAATAGGCAGAATATCAAGTTAAGGAATTTCACAGCTATGTTCTATTTAACCACTCCTGGAGTATAGTATTCAGTTCTTCATGCTATACTTCCCAAGAGATTTTAAGTCATGAAGAGAAGAATGTCCTCAGACCATGTCAATAAATCAGGAATTGTAGGCTGGAATCTCAGAGACTAAAGCCCTCAAGTCCATTTACTCTATGTAACTGAGAAAACCTAATCAGTCGATGTGGTTATGAATAGTACATTACTGACCTGTGTTACCATGGAAGAGCCAAGACTACTGATGATCAGTTGGTCTACAGGAAGGCAAGGCCAGCTAGGAAGAGAAGGCAAAGACTGTCTTTTACATTTGGTTTTAGGTGAGGTTTTTGTTATATAGTCTTGGCTAGCCTGGAACTCACTATATTGATCAGATGAGCCTTAAACTTACCTTCCAAGTTTTGGGATCATGGGCATACATTACCATACCCAGTCTTCAGAGCCCCTCTTTCTAAGCCAGACTATGGTCTGAGACATTAACATCACAATAACAAGAGGGTTTCTTTTTTTTTTTTCTTCTTAAAATTGAGGTGTTTATTGCTGTGATGAAACACTGTGACCAAAAGCAACTTGGGTTTACTTTGCTTACACTTCCAGATCACAGTCTATCATCAAAGCTGGTAAAAGGAATTCAAGGCAGGAACCTGGAGGCAGGAGCTGATGCAGAAGCCATAGAGTACTCTTCACTGGCTTGCTCAGCCTGCTTCCTTATAGAACCCAGGACCACCAGCCCAGTGCTAGCAGCACCCACAATGGGCTGGACCTTCTCACATCAGTCACTAAGAAAATGTCTTAGTGACTTGTCTGCAGCTCAGTCTTGTGGAGGCATTGTCTCAATTGAAGTTCTGTCTTCTTAGATGACTCTAGACTGTGTCAAGGTGACATAAAAACTAGCCAGCACAAGCAAGCCCATGGCTTAGTGGCTTGAAGGTAGCAAACATATTCCTTTGTTTTCCTTTTCTTTAAGAAATGTGAATGAGAAATACTCACAGCAAGCTGGGCATGGTGATGTATGCCTTTAATCCTAGAAATCTGGAGGCAGAGACAGGCAGATCTCTGTGATTTCAAGGCCAGCCTAGTCTACATAGTGAGTTCCAGGACAGCCAGGGCTATGTACAGAATCCGTGTCTCAAGAAAACAAAACAAACAAGCAAACAAAAAATACACAACCAATTTCACAGCCATGTTATGTATAGGAATGACTTGTAAGATCCTCCAGAGTTACAAGGATAGCACATATTCTCCAGATTCTTTCAGTCCCAGACCTGATATAGTAATGTTCACTCTAAAGTGCTATCTATTCAAATCCAGTATGGGGCTCTCAGAAGTATTCCTTTAGCACAGAGAAGCAGAGAATGAATTCCCAGAGAGCAGAAAGGAGAATGGAGGTGGAAGACACAGGGATCTTCTTAACTAAGTAGTAGAAAGGACTTTCTGAAGGGACAAGGGCTCCTCAGGAGTCAGAGAACAAACTTCTTCCACCCAGTGGCAAACGGATGAGCAGATATTCATGTAGCCAAGAAGCAAGGCCACCAGATGACACGTAAATCCTTCAAGCGTACTTCTAACCCGACCGTCTCAAGAGAAAATAATTTCATGTAAGGAGCCTTTAAAGAACTCTGTTCTTGCCATGGATATTTCTCAGCAATAAATCCCACTGGAGCACTGCCTGCATGATGTTATTTAGGACAGTTAAGGGAGATTTTGGAATTACTGCCATGCCATTTAAATTCATTATCTAATGCTAATTAAAATGATCTGTTTCTCTGTCACCGAGGAAAATCTTGTTAGGGAAACTGATGAGCTGCAGCAAGTTGTTAGTGAGCTGGGAACACATGATCACAGAACTGCCTGTTGAGCACACATGAGGGAGGATTAACCTGCACCTGGCCTTGATCAGAAGAGCGAGCCACCCAGCATCTAAAGAACACTGACGAACAGCAGAGCTGTCTCTAATTCTCTAAACCAATAATTTTGGGTCCAGCCACCCAGCCTCTCTGGAGGGCTAGACCAGTGTTCAACCTTGAAGCCACAGCAAATTCATCAAAGTGTATTTTCATATTTCAGATACTGGATCCCCACCCCAGGCGATTACAGAAGAATCCCTGATGAATAGGCTAAGCTCTTTAGATGAGTTGAAGATGCAGGTGGGATTGACTACTCATGCATAGAGAGGACACTGTGATTTCCTATGTCCAGACTGAATGACGGGAAGTCATTGGCTTCTTCCATTACCCTCTTTCTGGTTCAGGCACTGGCTGTTGACACTTACGCTTCATTGTCAGCTCAACTGGATTTGGGATCATCCATCTCCTGGGACACTCACTTCTGGGTATGTGTGTGAACGGGTTTCCAAAGTGGTTTAACTGAGAAGATTCACCCTGAATGTGGGCAGCACCATCTGACGGGGTGGAGTCCTAGACGGAATACAAGGGGAGAAGGAAGACTTCACCTCAGTGGCAGCATTCCAGCCTGCTGACTGCAGAGGCATGGGAACCAGCTGCATCATGACACTCTTGCCACCACAGCTAGAATTGTTCTCACCACCTTCCCTTCCATGGTGGAGTACCCTATCCAACTCAGACAATAATAAAAGTTGCTTTTGTTAAGTTGCTTCAGTCAGGGATTTTTGGTCACAGAAAGAGAAGCAAGCGCACTGGCTATCAGCCTGACTGATCTGCGCTCCCGTGAGTATCTGCCTGTCTTGGTCATCTTTGTGCATGCCTAGAACATCCGTGCTCCTCCACGCGCACTGCATCATGAGTAGTGCTGAGGTCAGTGACTCAATTTGAGGTCTTCATTGGCTTTCTGCTTCACGTTGAGGAATAGTTTAGCCATTTTGCTGTGCTTATTTTATTCATCAGAACAAGAAGAGAGAGCTATAAAACATCCATAACAAGAGATTCTTCGTACTTGACAGAGCATCCTGGACAGCGGTGGCTTATGTGAGGGAGGAGTTACTCAGCATTCACTAGCACTGTGCATACCACCTCAGAACTAGTTAGCAATGTCAATTCGTAGACTTCAAAC
Organism: Grammomys surdaster; assembly: GCF_004785775.1. NCBI lineage: Eukaryota > Metazoa > Chordata > Mammalia > Rodentia > Muridae > Grammomys > Grammomys surdaster. Next base: position 5,256,526 of record NW_021604599.1, on the reverse strand, counting down.
CAAATATGTGCAATTAGAAGCTTTTGGATAGGATACAGAACTCTTTTTAGTGAGTCCTTCATAGATTTAAGAAGTATCACCCTACGAATTTGAGGAGGATGCCACCCAAGAAATGTCCAGCAGAACCTAGAAGCTGCCAGGGACCGGGACTTCCTTCTGCTCAGCATTTTCACGGCTACATATGAACCTTGTGCACAGGTTCACCAGGGCAGCTGTCGGGGTCCAAGGATCACAGCTGGGTCTAAGGCAGTAGAATAGGGAGTATTCATCCTACCTTAGCACGACTCTGTGTCAGAGCACAGCATCGATTCTAATATCACACTGCAAACATAAAAACCTTCAAAGGACAGCAAAAACAAGGCATGCTTTGTTTTGTTTTGCTTTTTCTGTGAAGAAAGCTGAAAATGACTGTTGGTTGAATACTTAACTACCCAGTTCAAGATCAAGGTTCTAAAAAAGAAAAAATTCAATAGTGGGGGGAGAGAGAGAGAGAGAGAGAGAGAGAGAGAGAGAGAGAGAGAGAGCTGTGAAAATAGATCAGTGGTTAAAATGCTGACTAGACCAGAGTTTGGATCCCCAGAACCCACATAAATGCTATCTGAATCTGGTAGCCCACCTATAATTCTAATTTGAAAGGCACAGATAGGATCACCAGAATAAGTTGCCTAGCAAGACTAGTCATATTGGTGAACTCTAAGTCTTACTGAGTGATTGATCCTGTTTCAATGAATAAAGTTGTAAGAGTGATGGATGATGATTCCAAACAGCAAGCCCAGGCCTCCACACGCACACACACCCACACATGTGTGTATATACATATATATGTATACACACATACATACCACACACATGTATACCCATACATACATACCACACACGTGTACACATATACTCATACACATGCAAAAACAGGCATACACACACCCACACACACCCATACATCCACACACACACACTCAAGAGGAAAAAAGGAAAAAAAAATTGAGGGACTGTTTCTGATGTTTTGAGAAAAGCAATCAGTTCTTTCTGTTGTAGCCAGTCATCCAACAAGGGCAATAAGAAAAGCAAACCTATGTACACAACCTAAGCATGCAGACTAAGTTCAGCTGTGTGGTATCTTGGTTCTTCACAGTCCTATGGGGAATTGTTATTCTAATTTTATAGACAAGAAAAGCAGAGCTTGAAGAGGTTGTCAAGGTGTTTGTTTTTTGTTGCTATGATAGAACTCTGCAGGAAGGACAGGGTGTATTTGGCTTATGTACATTTCAGTCTATAATGCAGGGAAGTCTGAGCAGGACCTCAAGCAGAGACCGTGGAGGAATACTGCTTACTGGTTTGCTTAGCCACTTTTCTTATAAAGCCCAGGCCTATCTGACCAAGGCTGGCACAACCCACAGTGATCTTGGCCCTTGATATAAGTTGTTTATATCAACTTGACACAGCTAGAGTCATCTAAGAGGAGGGAACCTCAACTGAGAAAAATGTAAGGTGTTTTCTTAATTATCAATTGATATGGTAGGCTCAGCCCATTGTAGGTGGTACTTTCCCTGGGCTGGTGGTGTTGGATGCTATAAGAAAGCAGGATAAGCAAGCCATGAGGAGCAAGCCAGTAAGCAGCAGTCTTCCGTGGCTTCTGTATCAGGTACCTCCAGGCTCTGCCCTTTGCCCGCCTCCAGTTTGAGTTCTTGCCTTGCCTTCCTTATATGAACTGTGACTTGGGATAGATAAGCCAAATAAACCCTTTCCTCCCGAGTTGTCTTTAGTCATCGTTTCAACACAACCAATAGTAATTGTAACCAAGACAGCTAGCAATGAAAATAAGTCTCAGACATGCTGCCAAGCCAGTCTAATGGAGACAATCACTCAATTGAGGTATCCTTTTCCCAGCTGACTTCATTTCAGGTTGACAAAAACTAACGAGCACCACACAGGTCCTTGAATGGAAAGCAATGGAGAGTAACTGAAAGCATCAACCTGAATGTCATCTTCAAGCATGCATTCTTAGTCTCCAAGCTATGCCACAGTGGTGGTGGAATGTCAGGCTGTAGAAGGACATCTTGAGTTGACAAGGGCCTGGAACCCTGAGACTGCAGGTGTTTGGTCATGCCCCCAGAACCCAGGGCCCTGACGCACGGTCTCATCTCCATTTAACCTATAAGGTCAGTCACGTAAGACACAGGTAGAGGGCGTGACTAACAGGCCTCTGTCTCGAGATTTACATAGTAATAAATTATCTAAAGGCCGGGGGACATAACTAATTAAGTTATCCCCTCCCTAGCCACTCCTCTTTCCACTCCCCATATAAGAGAGCTCCTCCTGGCATTTGGCAGGAGGTGCACGCACATTCAGACCCAACTTTTACAACATGAACAATAAAACTTTCATCTCTTAGATTCCACGTGTCTTTGCCGCTGGGGACTTTCTCACGTGTGTGGGAACCTCCATCGCTGGAAAAGCCTGCTGCTGGGGACTCCCCCGCCACCCTGGTCCAGTCCACTGGCCGTGACCACTGCTGCTCTGGGACTCCACCGCCACGGTGGTCCATGGGCTCCTCGAACCGCCCTGTGCCGCCCCTCCCCGAACCCCCCCCATGTGATTTTCCCCATAGTAGAAGAGATGGGGAAGTTCTACTAGGTCCTTTCCATTTACAATCAGACTCATTAGCAAGAACATCACCAACTTTGCCAAAGATCCTCCCAACTACTCTCAAAATGGCTGTAAAGTTCTAATTCAACATTTCCAGACAGACTTGTAATGGTGCCTGTATGGTAAGAAACGGGTGTTGTACAAGGGGAGAAGGAGCCTAGAGTTTTGCACAATAGAAGATCCTTCTTTAGGAAAGAAATGCAAAATCAGGAACACACTGTTAGGTAGCATGAACTCTGTGCTATCCAAAGAAGCACTTAGCTGGCTTCTCAGCTAAGGCATTCTTGTCCAGCACTGTGTGCTTGACAGCACCGAGGACAAGGGGCAGATCCTCATAGGTAAGTCAGGGACTCTCACCTGGAAGGTTCACCGAGATGACATGGATGAGTGGTTTTCTAACTTTGGTTTGCTGTTTCCTGACCACAGCGCAGTTACAAAGGAAGTTTGACTCTGCATCTGAACATATTAAACAGATATGATTGGGGTGACTTGGTTGAGTCCTGGTGGGGATTCTGGAGTTCTATCTGCTCTGCCATGATCTTGCTCCACTCAGCTGCTGATGTGTGGTACAGAAACAATAGCTTCAAGGATCTGGTCTGAAAACTACCTGACATATCTCAAGGTCTGCTTCTTATGCTGGACAGAGTGAAGACCCAGAAAGTTTGGATTGCTCAGCCTAAGTCACATGCTTAAGTGTTGAGCAAGAGGGCCTAGAACACTTGTCTACCCCTAGATCTTGTACTGTACCATAACGACACCTTGACTTCAACAAAGCCAGACTTCAAAGCCTTTTATCAATTTGTCTCCCACCTTATTCCCAGAATAGGATTATTAATAGGATAAGCAGGTTAGAATTACAGCAGGTATTACCCCTTATATGGGAAAAGTCAGAAAATTTCTCCCTCACTGTGGCCCAGGAAGGTAGGTATTCCTCCTCTCAGCCTTGTTGAAGTCACTGCCTTGCACAGGTCCTGTCTGCCCTTACCTCATACTTCACTGGCTAAATCTCTGGGATACACACAGAAGGCAAGAGGTCAAGAAAGAAACAAGTGGGTGGCACTGGCTCCATGAACCATGAAATACAATTTATCTCTAGACAACTATGGCCATAGGCCCTAGGACCCTCCTCAGGATATAGTGATGAAGTCCACATGCTCACTGAAGCACACCCTGAACAAGTCACCTACCAACTATCTGTATAGTTTACATAATAATGTAAATATGATGTAAATAATTACTTTTTAATCACTTATGAAATAACAGAAAAGGTCTATACATGTTCAGCACATGGGCTGTAAATGTATGTGTGTGTGTACATGGCTACTCGAAGATATTCATGATAGGAGTGGAGGCCAGAGATCACTATCAGGTGTTTTCCTCAACCGTTCTACCTTATTTTGTGAGGTAGGGCTTCTTGCCACACAGGAGCTCATCAACCTGACAAGACTAGCTGGCCCACAAGCCCTGAATCCTGTCTTCACCCCACACCGCAGCCTAGCACTGGGATTTGTGTGTTGCCACACTCAGCTCTTTACATGGTTGGT
>NW_021604599.1:5213602-5252326 GCF_004785775.1 Grammomys surdaster | reverse complement strand
GCACTGGGATTTGTGTGTTGCCACACTCAGCTCTTTACATGGTTGGTGGAAGATTTGAACTCATGTCCTCATGCTTGTGTGGCAAGCACTTTACCATTTGAGCCACATCCCCAGGTCCTGTACAAAACATTAAAGACCATTTTCTGAGCCTGGGGATCTAGCTCAGTTGGCAGACTGTTTAGCAGGCATGCATACAAGAAGCATGCTTTTCCTATTTGGAAAATAGTTATCAGCTGGCTAGTAGTCCCTGGATCTGTGCCCCAGAAACACGTAAACAGGGTATGGTGGTCAAGCCTGTAATCTCAGTCCCTGGGAAGTAGACGAAGGAAGATTAGAAGTTACAGGCTAGGCAGAGATATCCATGCTACAGTCTCAAAACTATTTTTGATCTTGGGTTGGCTGAATCTACATATACAGAAATAAAAGCAACCATTCAAAAAGCCCCAGGGAGAGAGCTAAGGAACTGTATGTAGACACACAGACACTTGCTTTTCCATCTTTCATTTTTATTGCTAACTGACTTAAATATGGGCTGCAAACTTATTCCTCCCTACTTGCTGGGACTTCGTGTCTTTTTTTGATTGTGTTTCTAGTCTTGGCCTTAAACAGCGTCTCTAGAGAGATATTTTAAGTTGTTCTTCATTTTCATAGAATATCAGTTTTGCTTTTTGCCCACTTGAGCCCTGAAACAAATGTTCCCTGCATGGTATGTGCTTTTTTTGACTCGAACACTCCTATCATTAAATTATATACAGGCAAAGTTCCCTGACTTAGGTTTTCTAATGAGAGGCAAGTCTCGTTCCTCAGGGTAAAATTTTCAACCAAACAAGCAGCTTTAATGTTCATCATTGTGGTTAGAATAAGAATGGTCCTCGCAGGCTCAGGTCTTTGAATGTTTGGTTCCCATCTCAAGGAATGTTGAAGATTAGGAGGTGTGGTCTTGTTGGGGGCGGGGTGTACCCTTGTAGAGGAGGTGTGACCTTGCTGGGGGAGGTGTGGCCTTGTTGGAAGTGGTGGGCTTAGAAGTTTCAAAAGCCCAACCAGGTCCAGCCTCACTCTCTCTGTTGAGTGCTTGTGGATCATGTTAGCTCTCAGCTACTGCTCTAGCTCCATGCCTGGCTGCTGCCATGCTTCCTGCCACAATGAGCATGGACTAACCTTCTGAAATTGCAGCAAAGTCATGGTGCTTCATGATAGCAACAGAGCAGTAACTAGGACACTCAGGAACTGAAATGTCACTCTTAAACATTTTCTTCAAAACAAATTTAAATGCAATGTGAATGCAAGAAAATGGCAGTTCACAGCATATCCACTCCTGCATTGGTGATGACTACACAACAGCAGTGGGCAGTTTGCTTTCTCTATTTGACAATCAGTTACTGCCTGGCTCCTACCTTTTACCAGGGCCAAATGTTGTCTAGGTTTGGTTGAACCAAAAGGTTGAAAAATAACATAATTACACTTAAAGCAGAAAACATATAAACAACAAAACACATCACTGTAATGTGAGAAAAGGCTTACATCCTTACACAAGCATACAATGATTTACATATAACTTATTAATTAAAAAAATAAGCAGGACGGTATAGGAAGTTAAAAGGATATAGTAGATTGAAATCACACACACAAACATAATGGAGGTCCTAGAACAAGATGACAAACTTAGATCAACCTGAGTAAATTCTCCAGGCCAGCTCATCTCAGGTGCTTCCTATGCTAACGCTTATAGTTCTACACACCATCTTAACCCTCCACATTCGTTGTTGTTTTTCTAAGTAATTATTTACTTTACATCCTGATCCCAGCTTCCCTCCCTCGTTTCCATTATTTCCTCCCCCAACACACACACACACACACACACACACACACACACACACACACAGAGAGAGAGAGAGAGAGAGAGAGAGAGAGAGAGAGAGAGAGAGAGACATTCTCCTGTCCTCCCTTTCTTCACAGAAATAGGGAGCCTCTCATGGATGTCAACCCACCTTGGCATATCAATGGACTAGGTACATTTTCTATTGAGGCTAGACAAGGCAGCCTAGTTATATCATCCACTTTACAAATAACTATGCTTTCCTTAGAAAGACACAGACAGGCAGACATTGTTCAAGCATGCTCTTGAATGGGGAAAATCTTGACCCTTGTGCCATACAGACTTTGTTTTTGTGGTTTTTTTTTCCCGTCTTTCTTTTAAATCTGTAACCTATAACCCTGTAATATGGGTCTAAAACAAGCCTAGAGACATGTGACTGCCTAACATTTCACAAGGCATCTTTGCGCACACACAGCCTCTATGCGCCCGCCACAGCATCCTGAGAGCTTTCAGGCATTATTTCTACCTTCACAGGGATGAGTGGAGTGCTCCGGAGAGGAACACTTGCCCACATGCTTGGTCAGAATCAGGGCCGCACTGCACTAACAGATCCTGAGGAAAGTAAGAGGATGGCTTAAAGCAGCGTTTTGCTTTATAAATAAGAAATCGAGGATCAGACTCAATTGCTGGCCAGTTGGCAGACCCCTATGGTAGCCCTCTCAAAATAAATAAACAAACAAACCCACAGTTATTTCTGCTACAAAACCACCACCTAGGGTTATCCCTGCCTTGTCTCTTGACTGACTTAAACTTGACCTCTGGAGGCCAAGACTACAAGACACTGGAAGGCCCCACTTCTCTTCTGTACCTTCACCCAGTGAGCCTAGGTGACCTCATCTTACCCCCATCCTTTTCCCCATGGAAACAGCCTACCTTTCTAACAAATCTTGCACTATGCCATCTACATAATGGGGTTGATAGACTTCACAAGAAGGTGTTGTGACAAGCCACAGCTCAAGGTGCTATTTCTATCGAGATCATTTGCATTTCAAAAGGATTCTATTTGGGTTCAGAGTTCCTTCAGGTTCCTAACCCACAGGCAGAAGAGGCTGGAGGGTATTGCAGATACTCTTACCCTAGACAATAGCTGAAACAGTGAATGCAGCAGACTCCTGCATGCAGGAAAGGGGAGGCACAAATACCTCCAAAGGCTAGAGTTTATTTTGCTTGTAAGACACAAGCTTCAGAGTTGTCACCGGAGCTTTAGAATAACTTCCAAACTCCAGTGATCCTATTTTTGTGTAGGAAGCCTGGCTGTGAACGACCCCTGATTGGGATAGGTCCAGTTCTAAGTGCTTCACATACACAAATTCATCTCATATTCACAAAGATGTGGGGAGGTGCGCCTTTCCTTCATTTCATCACTGAGCAAACTGAAGCTAAGTTGTGCAAACTTCCCGCAGACCAAACAGCAGGGCTAGGCTTCAAATCAGTTGCTCCAGGTTGGTGCTCCCAGACAATATCTTTTATTGCCTCTCACTTCACCTGGTTTTCCTCTTCCAAAGCAGTGGATTCTGTCTGCAAATGTTTCAGAAGCCATGCCATCTCACCCTGCTAAGTGATAGGAAGGTCCAGCAATAAAGATTTCAAGGACTGAGAGGCTGAGCAAACCAGACTGCTGCAGAGAAGGCAGGGAACTGCAGAATACTGTGCTCTAACACCTTGAACCCACCTCTGTTGTCTTACGTATCACCAAGAAAATATAGGCCATGGTCATGTATCACTGTTAAGATGCAACTGAAAGATTTGCATTTTCAAGTGTGCAGAGTGGAAGTGACGGAGTATAGTGATACTCCTGCAAGCAGCTGCAGTTCCGGGGTCCAAGGAGCCTGGGATTCAGAGAGAGCATCTTTCACTATTTTGCTCACCTAAGCTGGAGAACTCAAATGTCTTACATTCTGATTTGATGCTCACAATTAAGTAATTAAGTGGCGTCCTTTGGTCTGTTAACCAATCACTGTTCCCCCAAAGAGTCAATTGTGATTTGAGGTACATGAGGTCATGATTCCTGGGCTGGGGCAGGTCATAAATGGTCTCCTCTTTCTCACCTAATATGACGACAAAACTCAAGGGCTGGCCAGGTGTCAGATGGACAAAGATAGATGCCCAGAAGGCTGTTATTTCCAGCTGCTCCATATGTAGAATTGGCTTAGATATTGAAATGCAAATGGCAGAATGGTTGGTCTAGTAAGAAAACAGAAACTCCTATCTGGTCAAATGCTTCCCAAAGAGCACATTCCTGCTGTGATGCTGGTCTTTAAGAGTCCCATCACTGCCTGCTATTGATAAGCAATACCATGTCATCTTGTATCCACTAGCAGATACAGGGATAGGGCTAGCAACATGAGCTTTAAGTGCAAGACAAGTTCAACTTAAAAGGAGAGTCTGATTTCAAGCATCTGGAAGTGATTTAAAATATCTAAATTATTCATTGTGCTTAATTGTAGTCATTAAGAGCGAAAAGTCAGATGATTCTCACACCCTTACCAGACCGTTATCACCTCCCACCCAAGTACTCAACACATGAGGCACCAAGAGATAATCATGTCTTCCCAGGATGTAATTAAGAACAGAACATGGGCTAATATTTCTCACTCCCACATCCCTGAAGCTCTATCTATCCATCCACGGGCTTACAAACATGCTTACTTATTGAATAAAATTTCGTAAATGAGTGAGAAATGTTTCTTTTTATGAAAGACTCTGGAGCATCATTTTTTGACAGCTCTGGGAGAGAAGGCATCAGCAATGCCCTCCAAGGCACTGTGTGGTGGACAGCAGGTTTGCAGGCTAGAGTGCAGAATAGCCACTTCGCACTACCCATAAAATGCAGACTAGACAAACAGCACACTGCATCTCCTGGATGGGACCACTCATGTGAAAATCTTAAGCATTCATCTAATGCTTTGCTCTGTGCAGCAAGGTCCTAGAAATATGGCAGGGATAGAGAGGGAAGAAAAGACAGAGAAAAGCTGGGATCAGGTGGACTGGATGGAGAAGCTGCAGCACCCGGGAAGCTCAGTGTGTTTATTATACAGCTGCAGTCTCCAGGGGAGGCTTTGGAACTTCCACAGGGCTGACACTGGGATCACTGACCCAGCTACACTCATGTCAACAACACACTTGCTTTCACTCCCCACAACATAGGCTAAGGGATGTGGAGCACCTTGGTGATGTCTCAAATTTAGACCCTTCTCATGGGAGAGAGCATGGTGTGACCTGTCTCCCTGGTTAAGCAGCATCACAAAGTGGCCAAGCTTTGCATTTTCATTCTTGGGCTGCTGAAAACAGAACTCTTAGCCTCCTGCATGCTAGGCAAGTTCTCTGCCACAGAGCTACACTGCAAGCCCAAGTGATGGAGTTTATGGTTTGTGGTTAGTTCACTGTAATTGGTTCCATATAAACTGATTCTCTAAGACATCACGTTCTTTTACTCTTTTTTCACTTTAGCCTAGGCTGGCTTCAAACTCATGATCCTCCTGCCACAGCCCCCCAAGTCCTGGGATTACAGGCATGCTCACACAAGCCAGCCTTCCTCATGTTCTGGTCACCATTATTCTCAACTAATGCACATGTCTCTGCAAGGTTTAACTTAAAAAAAATTTGATACTCATTTAGTGTGTATGTAGTCACGTTACAGTGCCTATCTGGAGGTCACAAGACGACCTGGGGGAATGGTTCTCCCCTTCCACCAAGTGGGTCCCAGGAAACAAACTCCGATTGTCAGGCTTGTTTACAGGTGTACACTGAGCCATTTTGCCAGCCCAAGATTTACTATTACAAGAGATTGGCTTGCTAAGAGATGTGATTTTTATAAAACTTCACTGAAAATATAAAAAGAAATGCTACCTCCTGTCTTGAGTTTAGTCATGCAAGAAACTGTGTCCTCACCTGGACACAGCGGTACCCATCTTTAATCTCAGTACCCAGGAGACAGAGGCAGGCAGATCTCTGAGTTTGGGGCCAGTTTGGTCCCCATAATAAATTTCAAAACAGCTAGAGCTACATAGTGATAACATGACTAGAAAAAACAAAAACAAACTTGCTCTTCGTTGTGTATTTGAATATATACGTTTTAGGTACCGGGACTTCATACTGCATGTTTAGAAATCTACCAGAGCTAAGAACTCAAGTCACTATGGAGTGTGAGTTAGGGCTGCAGAGGAAAGAGCTGCTTTTTCTACAAGCTGCACAAAAGCACTTTTCAAATTATGTACGTGTTTATCTTTTCACTTTTACAGAATAAACATGTAGCACCCCCAACCCTTATGTCTCTAAACGGTCCTTTCTATGGAGAACTCAAACCCAGATCATGATATGTTAATCACACAGAAGCAAATCAAAAAATTGTCTTTTCCCCATTTTCCTCCTCAATCCATGCCCACCTTCCTTGAGGATCCAACCAACAGTGGCAGGTGTCACGCCTTTGGAAAGGGCTTACTACGCCTTAGCACGAGAAGGGCAGGAGAGTCCCAGAAGGGGCATTAGTAGTCCTGGAACCTTAAGTTGGGACAGGCAAGGCACAGCCAATTCCCCAGAGGGCCTAAACCTTACAGACCAGATGGCCTCCTCATTACATCATCAGACGCCCAGAGCAGCAAGGTCAGGCCTGTGTACTGACAACTCCTGCTACATGACTTCTCTCATGAGCTCTCGTGGTCTACAGATCTCCAGCTTTGCTGCTGCAAGCCAACTGCACTTTTAAAAGACCAAACACACTACCTGCACTCAAACCTCTACACTCCAACGTATTTCTACAGCTCCCCCTTTCAGTCACGCTATAGGCTATGACTATTTTAGGGACTGTTCCAAGGGACAATGTCCTCATCCTACTTGGAAGGTATTTACCCTGAAGGCCCAAACACAAAGATCAGACTTCCCCAGCAACCTTGACATCAGCGAAGTCCCATCATCTCCTAATTCCTCTAGCACACTTCCCTCCATGTGCTCGACTTACCAGAGCGCTTCCAAAGCAAACCTGATAGAACTCAGTCTGCATAGTAGCTGAAGAAACAGTCTGTCCCCAACGCAGGCTGCCCTGGCCACAGGCTTCCTGGGGTTCAGATCATTTTACTGCACCCACTATACACACTCTGTTTGAACTTCATGTCATAGCTGTCTCCTTTCCTAAATCAAGCCATTCAACCACAGAGCACACATCGGGGCCCATCATATCCCTTCCGCATCACTGTCACACTGTGATCTGTGTAGCACACAGTCTGACAGACCAGACAGTTGACAGCAAACCAAAGGTCTGTTTTAGAAACAATTTTATATAAATAGGTCATTTAACAAATACATGCACAGAGCATCCAGTTATGAGTATGATAGAGTCTGCCCTTCTCTGGGAAGCGGGTTCCTGCTTGCCCATCCTGCATGCCTATGCAGTCAGCTTCTCAAGCAGAGTCTGGATGCCTCTGCTGGTGCTTTTGTTTTTTTCCAAGGTAGGGATCAGGGTTTTCAGTCCAGCTTTGACTTTGTTTACAACTTCTTGGTCACAACTCTGAAGAAGGCTAGAGGGAGGAAAAGGATTAAAAAATTAAATTTCATATAAGCCTTGAATCAGCAATACAACTCACACTGACAGTGTAACCAATTCATTGTTCAGTCACCTCCTGGACAGTGCATTTCACAGATTTTTAAACATTTACCAGATGAGGGCCACCAAGATGACTCAGCAGGTGGAACCCACATGGTGGCAGAGGAAAACCGGCTAGAGCAACTTGTTTCCTGCCTCATTCATGTGTGCTGTGGCATGTGTGTGTATACAGATAACCTCGACCCAGTAAATGAACAAATAGATGTAGTTTAAAAGAATTAAAAGTCACCAAATGAGAGCAGTCCACATTCCGAAACTATGAAAATGCTTCATAATCTTGTGGGCGGAGTCACTGAGATAAGATTTCATTGATTTCGATGATCTCCTGATGTACTTGGATCCCGCCCTAACATTGTTTGGCAGGCGTGGTGATTTAGGCTCATATTTGAATGTTTGGTTCCCAGTTGGCGGAACTGTTTGGGAAGAATCAGGAGGTAGAGCCTTTGGGGTAGTCTTTGTGGTTTCAAAAGTCCATATTAGACACTCAGTCTTGCTCATCCTTGTCTTCTGCCTATGGACTACACGTGAGCTCTCAGCTGCTGCTCCAGCATCATGTCTGCCTGCCTGCATGCTGCCATGCTCCCTGCCATGATGGTCATGGACTTACCTTCTAAAACTGTAAGCAACCCCCCCTTCCCCCCCAAAACCTTTTTCTTTTATTAGTTGTCTTGGTGATCCCCCCCACCCCAGCAATAAACAGTGACTAAGACAGGAGGACACTGTGTTATCTTGGTGACAATCTCAAAAGCAGAGACCATATGGTTTTGTTTACTCATTTACAGACAGCACGGCACGGTATGGATTCAGATGGCTACATAGATGAACTCACCCTAGTGAAGAGGTGCGGCAGACAAAGCATGGGAGGAAAGCAGAGTTTGCTGACCTTGTCACTGAGCTCTACACCTACAACATACTATGCTGTGGAAGTGGAAGGGCTTTGCCTTATAATGTCCCTGATTAGGCCAGAAGCTGCCTTCTGCCAGTAACTCAGAGCAGGGTGATTGTCTTAGCCTCAGTTTTCTGGTCTGCAGAATAGGATTAACAAAGAATTCACCTTCTCCTTCAGGTTGCTTGCTTTTGATTGAAGAACTGAATCCAGGATCTCAGAGATTCCACAACTGACTATATACATTTATGGCTGCATTCTGCTGCCAAGCTGAGTCATACTCAGGCTAAACCCACACTCACACTAAGCCCATATTTAGCCACTGAGCTAGACCCCAAGTTCCCAGAGGAATGGTTTGTTTTTTGTTTTGTTTTGTTTTGTTTTGTTTTTAAAGCTAGAGATTGATACTTAGTAAACACTCAATAAATGGGACCCATTAAACAGGGCTGGGTCCCAGACACCTGACTGCAGTCCACCGGGCCCAAACTTCCTTTTCTCTACAAGTTCTTTAGGACTACATTTAAATGTCCACCTCTGAAATATATTCAACTAGAAGGAGATCACTTGGCATTTTCAAAAGCCCCTGATCCCAGTAACTTGCATTTATATCAGTAACAAGAAAGGTGTGTTAACTAGGCAGCATCCTAAGCATCCTACAGCTCACAGGAGATGACAACAGATGCAGAGCTGTTCAGTGTCCTTATGTTAGCACCCTGGCTAAACAGCCACATGGTACACAATGTTACTACAAGTTAGCAGCTAGTAAGTATGTTGCACACAGACACAGTGAAAGGCACTATACATGCCTTGTTTTCAAAGTAACTTTAAGATTACTAACTTTTTGCTTTACAACCAAGAAAAACCAGGAAAGCTCAATGGCTTTTCAAGCCATCTAGCAAGCAGGGCTCCAGGCCCAGGTAGACTGACTAAGGCCTACTTTCCTAGCTGCTAAAGAACTCTACTCTACACTGTCATTCCTCAGCCAGCATACAAGGCTCTTTCCTTTCCACCCACAATGTTCCTTCAGTAACCAAATACCAACTGTGAACAAACAACAACATTAAATAGTCCCATAAGAAAACACACACTCTAACTAGAATTCTAACTAAACAGGCAGGGAATTTTGGCAAACAAATGCTACTCAAGTATCCAGCAAACATGAAGACTGCATTTGAAGCCATATAACAGTTGAACTTCTGTTTAGAACCTTAAACATTACATGTCTCCATATAGTTTCAGGCAAAGCTCCACAAGAAACACACTGGATCATTCTCATGTCTGATCTACCCTAGGGAGTGTTGGCTGATAAGCACATTTTACACATTAATATCATGGCATTGGTGAAATTTCCACTTAGTTGGGCAGAATGAAAGCATATGTCAGTAGGCATTAACACTCCAAAGGCCTGGTACAGAAATGCAGGTCAAAAAAGTTCCTGTTGCAGCTAATGGGTTCTGACTCTAACATCCCCTAGAATATTAACTCATTTTACTAAGAAACAGAAAGACTAATCTACATGTAATAACATACAGTCAAATAAAACGACTGACTTAAAAACAAATTCTCATCTATCTACAGTAGATCAAATCATGTATTGGAATACTGAGGCGAATGTTTACAAATCACACAGCTAGGCTGGACAGCCAGTTCCACAAATAAGGAGGAAGCTACAAACTGGAGGACCCATTTTCTCATTGTCAGTAAATGTGCTGGCTAGTTCTGTCAACTTGAAAAGGAAATCTTAACTGGAGAATTGCCTCCAACAGACTGGCCATGGATCACTTTCTTGCTAATTGATGTAGGAGGGCCCAGCACACAGTGGCAAGTGCCATCCCCAGTAGGTGGCCTTGGGCCAGGCAAGAAAAGTAGCTGAAGGTAAACCTGGGAGCAAACTAGTAAGTAAGCAACATCTGTTCACTGTCTCAGCTCCACGCCTTACGCATTTGCCCTGACACTGCTCAGTGATGGATTGTGACCCAGGAGTTCTAAGATTAAAATAAACTCCTCCCCAAAGTTGATTTTGGCCAGTGTTTTATAATTGAAAAGCAAATCAGGACAGGCAGCAACATAGCAGAAGAAAACCAAGCACACAGATATTATAAAGTGAACATTTTAAACAATGATCTATACATTACAAACTCAACAAAACCAAGTCCAGAGAGTGATCTATAAGCAGGGCCTCTATTTACACATCGACTTCTTGTAGTTTAACAAATCCTGTATCAATCTGGAATCACTAAAGACAACAAAAGAAAATAAACTATAAAGTTAGGTTTGACTTAAACAGCTTTGTGACAGTTTCCAGAGGCATACATCTTACTCATTAAGAAACAATATAACTATATTTTGGTCAAACTTACAAATGTCGTGAAACTATGTACACTGCAAACGTAAAATTCTGTGATTCTAACACCCAGAGATGACACTTAAATCTGAGGACTGAAGAGCTATATTTGCTTTTAAAGAAAATTTAAAGTCCCATCTGACTGTGTCTGAGCGAGCACACAAAGCTCCTTGCCTCAGCGTGAGAGTACTGGTCAGAGGACAACTCGCAGGACTTCTCTCCTTGTATCATGTGGGGCCTGGGGATGCAACTCTGGTAGTCAAGCTAACTGGCAAATGCCTTTGTCTCACTGCCTCTACAAGTTCTTTCTAATATTTGTCTAGACTAAGAGTGATGGGGTAATCCCACATTATTGGGAATAAATTCTAGAAAAAGAAAGAAATGAACTAAGTGTCCCTGTGTGTTATATGATACAACTACTAACCTGGAAAGAATAATGGCTCCTCGGTTGACGCTGGCCCAGGACTTGAGGTTCTTCACACCAACGTGCTCTACAAGGGTTTTTGCAAAACAACCTGTAAAGTAGACTGATACTTAGTGATCACCACATGCACATCCCCATCTCTATCCCCTTAAGTTAGTAAAAACAACCCTCACCTATAAACGCTAAAATTCTAGTATAGATCTAGTACTGTTAATACAGCCTATTTTCTTAACTCTGATGCAACTTCCAATCTATTTTTAGCAATAATTATCCAAATATTTTTAAAATTTAACAAATTATTTTTAAAAAGATCATTTGGTCACATCTGTATTTCTTTGTAATATTTAATGATTTAACCTTGACCTACTCAGCAAGTAAATGTTTGACAGTATCACTTCACCTATAGCCCAAGTCAGTTCCCTTTACAGAAGGGACTAGTCATGTGGCTAGTGGCTACAGAATGAACACTTGGCTTACTCATGGCAATTTCTCTCTGTAATGCTTTTGTAGCCACATGGCCTGTTGTCCGGGCTCTGGAGGCTGAGGCCAGGAGACTGCCGTGAGTTTCAGGCTACCCGATTCCTCCATCCCAAACACATCTGTAATTCTATTTCCAAAGTCTTAGCCTGTTATTCACGGTGCCCTCTACGTGCAGCTCATTCTCAGCCAGTGGGGGAATTCTCATGACTGGGACTTAGAAAGGAAAGGATGACCTATGCTGACAGGAAAAATCTCCAGTAGGTACTGTGTATATGTAGTAATTAATTCAGAGATACACACGGAGCACACTTAGCTCTTCATGGTAAACAGGGGCAGCTAGTGAGGCTGTCTGCTTTCCAAAGGTGGTAAAAACAAGATGTTCCCCACTGCGTGTATTTCTAGATGCTGCCAGTCCCCCATTAAGGGTGGACTCTAAGTCTTCTGTTGAATCTGGGCGGCCTCGCTGCCTGGACCAATAAAACTCGGCAGGAGTGACATGAGATGGCCTCTAAGCATACGTGGGCTGTGTTTCCTTGAAATACTCCATCTAAGAATCAAGCCCTGGGACTGGGGAAGGGCTTCTGCATAAGCACTGAGGACCTGAACTCAGACTCCTACAACTTATTACTGCTGGGGAGGTTGCTATTATTATATTCCCATGCCTAGAATTCCAATATTCCTAGGTGGGATGAGATGTAGAAATAGGCCCCCGAGAAGCACAGGGGCCAGCTAGTCTAGCATATGGAGCGACAGATCACAAAAGACAAATTCTGTTTCAAACAAGGTAGACGAATGAGGACTGACATCTGAAGCTGTCCTCTGCCCTCCACACATGTGCCATGACATGCTATGTCCATAGTCATAAACATACATGCCACAAATAAAAAAAATAAAAAAATAAATGAAAACAACCACCATGATGTGTGCAAGCCCAAGTAGTCTAGGACAAGGAAGTGCGGCCAACACTGGCGGTCCAGTGACTGAGCTACTCTAACGGTGGGTACACTCCAACCTCCAACAAGGAGCCTTGAGAGGTAGACAGAGACGAGCTCCAAACCACTAAGCAGAGGTGGCTTGTCACACAGCAATGCATAACCCAGAAAAACAGACACACTTATTTATGCTTGAAAACAACAAGCACTCCAGCCCAACAATCACATTTTAGGGCTTTGGGTATTTTAATTATGAAAAATCATTAGAAAAATGTTTGGAAATAAGTAACTTGTCAATCTTACCTAAACCAAGCATCAATCTTCTCAATAATGAAATTGCAGCAAAACCCAGTCCCAGGTCTTCATTTTAAGACAGAGAATGAGAGATGATGGTCCCGCCCCACGCCCTGCACTGGAAGCTGTCTCCAGAAACAAATCCATGACCTCAGCTCAGAGCTTTTCCAGCCACTGTGTTTGCGGTAGGCAAGCAGTTTACTAGTGAGCTGTAGCCCAGCCCTTGAAATGTAATCCTTCCTTACGTATTCACAGGCATGATTTCTACATACTTGGCAAATCGTACCTGAACCTAAATGGTCAGAATAAAGTCAAGAAATGCAACAGTTCCATGTAAGACACACGCACACAGGATAAGCTGCATAGCCTACCTTCTTTCCCATTGTCTCTCATCTTCTTATCTTGCTCTATTAACCATTTGAGAACCAGATGTCCAGCAGGATGCTCAGCGACATGAAGCTACAACAGAACCCGAAACGCTGTTACTTCAAAAGCTACCGGCTACCTCTGGTCCTGAGCCTGTCTCTACCCCATGTGTAGACACGGATGCAGCTAAGTTTCAGTTTTAAGAAATCTTTACCCAGGATGCCCATCACATACCCAGGGAGCAACAGATAGCTAAAGAGGAGATCACAGCTCCTACAAGGCAGTTCAGGACTTTGAGTTTGTCTGAACAGCAATATACAATGTTCATCTAAAAATCAGGTGAATCTGTCCACTCTTCCCATGGCAACACTGTTCTAAGATACAAAGAGACCTCTGGGGAGAATGCTACATGGTGTGTAAGTATTATTCACTACCATGACCTACTCAGCAGGCCAAGAAAACATTCCACAGCTTACTTGCTGGCCTTATCAACGGTTCCCACAGTAACGGTGGTCTCCCTGCACTTAGGAGGAGAACAAATGAGCACTATTTCCATAGATAGCAGTATTTCATCACATTCATCAGATCTGCTCCGGGAAGGCAGGGGCCTGAGCTTCAGCTGACAACCCACTTGTCTCTACCAATCCATGTGTCAAAAGCATGCAAGACACTCAATACCATGCATCCTTTTAATTCAGAATCAAATTCGGGTGGGTATTAACATGGCTGAGTGCCAGACTAGACCCATGGCTACAGATGGAATGAGTAACTGCTGTGAAAAAGATGCTGGACTACTCACTCAACAGGTAGCCCCCAGCCTGTTTCCTCTAAAGGCTTCGCTGTGTTCTCAGGACTACATCCTCAATGGTTTAAAGCAATCCTGGTCATCCAGTCACTCTGCCAGACTGGTCTGGAAGCAGTTGTGACTCAGACCAATTTTTGCCAATGATATGGCAGAAAAGCCTGGCTGGAGATGGTCTTCTAGCCAACAAGAAAAGGCCTCATTCTCTTGCTTTCCTTGCTGCCTGAGACTCATGTGAGGAAGTGCTATGGATGTGGAAGCTGGCTATGACCAGAACATAACAGGGAACGGTGGCAGAGCAAAGGAGCTCGACAGGAGGCAGACTGCCCGGTGCAGCACAACATTGCACTGTGACAACCCAGTGCTACTACCACAAGGCATTCCATTATGTGGAGCCTATGGACTGTCATCAGAACTACACAGATCCCTGGGACTGAACTAAAATGCAGATGTTAGCATTCAGCTAACATAAAGGTATGCCTAAACGTGACACGTACATGTCTGTCCAATGGATTCCAAACTCTAAGGGCAGGGTCTGTCATTTCATCTTTGAGTATCTCTTTAAGCATTCCTGACAGATTTATTGCTTTTTCAATTAATGAATGAAAGGCTTAGAACTTGAACAGCTTATTTTACATCCTTGAGCAATGCCAGGGATCGTAATGAAAGGGTACTCTATTTAGCACATAAAGACTTTTGTGAGACTAACTGACAGCAGAGGTCAAAGATTAAAAAAAAAAAAAAATTGGTGGTTCCCTGTAAGCAGCCGCTAGTTCAGAGCTCCAGGAGCTTACAAGCCAGCACAGGACAAAGGCCAGTACGACCAGCCCTGCCTAACTCTGTCTGCCTGCTGATTCGAAAACACAAGTCGTGGGCTCCTAACGACTGCAGTACAGCCTCCCTGCAGCCCACGAGTTTCTCTCCACCATTCTTGGCTGAGCTGCTAACCCTTCAGGGCTCAACATAGCTTTTTCCATTTCCAGGAAGGCTACCTGGGGACAAGCTGGGTCTTACACAACCCCTTAGAACCCACGATTGTCCTTTACAGTTTTTGTTTCGGTATTAACTTAAATAACTATCGTACTTAAACAGTGTGTCTTCCGAAAGCTTTTGGGGTACTGAGGACGATGGTACTGCCTGTTGTATAGCACTAACAAGGTACATGCAATCTGTGAACTTAAGATGCAATGTGGAATCACACCATGCCCATGTAAATATAAACAAGAATGATCAGAATGAGCAACTCTATTGTTTGTTTGAGACAGCCTCATCTAGCTCCGTCTGGCCCTGACTCCACGTGGAGAAGAGGATGACACTGCACTCCTGTTTCTCCTACCTCAATCTCTCAAGACTGAAGTCTAGGTTTGTGGGGATGCACTTGGCTGAGTGAGTCTTTTGTAATGAGTCAAACGAAATTAGGGAAGACTTTAAGGAGAACTGGGGCACAGGAATGAGTTAGGCTTTGAATTGATGGAGCACAGGGCAAACCATGAGTCATAGCCTGTGTCTGTAGGCACACAGGATCACTGCACTCTGGGGAAGACAAGTACTATCACCATGGTGCTCCGAATTATTGTTTTTAAGTGGACTCTTGGCATTACTGTTAACACTCTGCAGTCTCCATGACTGGATTTTCTAGGACCCTAGGGCTCTCCTGCTGGTACTATAATCAACAGTACATCACCTCTCCATCCTTGCCACCAGGATACAATTCTGCTGCTGCCAGACCAGCGATGGCATCCATAGCAGGCTGGACATCTCCAGTAGCAGATCCCAGGATGTCAGACACCAGAATACACGCAGACCTATCCAGCACCACTTCTTGAGTGTGTCCTTGTAGGTAGCTCAGCAAAGCTGGAGAGATGGACTCCAAGAGCTCCCGCCGGCGGATTGCCGTGTCCTTCTTACTGTTGGAATATGTTGAATGAGGTGGTAAGCTAAGTGACCAATCTTGTTATCACAAATATCTAGGAACTTATCATAGCCCAGGGCACCATCTCCCTTAACTATCTGTCCTTCTGGCAAGCATGTGACCAGTGTGTGAGTGAAGGGCAGACTAGGCATCATCTTTCCATTCCCAGGATCTGAACACTACCTGGCACAGAGCAAGACTTCAGTAAAGGAAGCTGCTTTCTACACCACAGTCACAAACAAGTCATCATTCTCAACCTAGCCAATCTTCAACCAAACAGTGACAAGTCACCATGGGAGCAGGGTATGTTCGGAGTACTTTATAGATGCTCTCAGGTCATTAAAGTCTAAGATACTGGGAACTTTGAAAGTAAAACAAAAAGCAACCTATACACTTGAATGCCTACTGTGTGCCAGGTAGGTGTTCAGTTGTGTTCTTTCAGCCCGATACTGCCATTTCCTTCAAGGTGGCTCTTGAGACTATGGTATTCGCTAAGAAGTTTTAGGAGGGAGGGAGAGAGGATCTGTGAAGATTTCTTGGAGTCATGAGCCAGCCTTCACCTGTGCGCGTTGCCATCACCCTTCTGCAGAAGCTGGATGATCTCTGGCACCATGTGGGCGGGATCTCTGGGGCTCAACAAGTACAACAGAACTTTCCTTCCGTATTTGTCATTAACTATGCTGGGCAAGGAACTGATGATTTCCTAGATAACGAAAACAGAAACGTCCACTGTTTACTGAATTCTCAGAGTGCCGCTGAGATATGATGGGGATGAAGAACACACTCTGGGTGTTTTCCTCACTTCACTCATGTCACTAGTGACCTCAATTCTGACATGTCTTATCAAAGCACAAAGAATTACTTTCAGAATAGTTAAGTCTCTACTGTGGCCATCATTATTGAACAACCTGTTTAAACTAACTGGTCAAATCCAAGGACTTTCTAAAGTTAGAAGAGCTACCTCCACTCATTGTGAGTATGTTTTGGGCCGCTATTACTTAGGACAGCACCTGCTGTGATCTGAGTGGAGAGTCAATCTGTAGGAGCACTTAATGTAGCATGTGCCTTGATGAAGCACATACCTCAGAACCTCCCTGCTGAGACAGGAGAGAGGAAGCAGCTCTGTTAATCACAAAGTGTATAAAGGCTTAGCTAGGTTGCTTATTCACAGCAAACGAAGGCTGTTTTTACTACAATGAAAAATACAAACAGGGAGATGGGAAAATAATCCAGCAAGAGGATGCCTACCACCCTATGAGCTGGCATCAGCGCTGCCAGGGTTAGGTCTGAAGTGATTCTGCTTGACCCCAGCCTGAGCAAATCTACAACAGAAAGTCACTGAATTCCTGTATTTATCTTACTTTATTTTTAGAGACAAGTTCTTGCTAGGTAGCCTGGAAAAAGGCCTCGAACTGAATGCTGGGGTTATCAGTGTGTGTGAACTTACACGCCCCCAACTGTTAACAGAAGATGCAAAGGAAATTCATCATTACTTTGTTACAACATTCTTGTTTCCTATGACAACCTTTATAAATGTTCAAATCCACACACAACTGAGCGGAAGTTACCTGGAGCTACAGAGAGTACTAGCTCACTTGCTAAATTTACAGGTCAGGGTTAGAAGCAAGGATCTGACTAGTCCTAAACATGACCCCAAATTTGTCAGATCCAAAAAAAAAAAAAAAAAGCATACACCTCCTCTGAAAGGAAGAAGTTCTCTTAAGATAATACATACTCAGGTCTGTTTTTCAGTGCTCTTAACCTCTGAGCCATCTCTCCACCCCCTGGTTTGTTTTATTTTTTTTTTTAAGAATTAAAAAATGTATTTTGTGTATGGGTATTTTGTCTGCATGTATGTCTGTGCAGTATATGCATGCAGAGCCTGCAGAAGCCAGAAGAGGGCGTCAGATCCACTGGCATTAGAGTTACAGCACTATGAGCTGGGTATTGAACCTGGGTCTTCTGGAAGAGCAGGCAGTGCTCTTAAGCACTGCTCCAGTCCCCAGCCTGCTCTTTAACTACTTTAGCCACAGGGAGCTAAAATCTAGCAGAACAGGCAAGAGAATTAATGGAAAGTTAAAAACAAATAGAAGAGACTCAAGTAATAGATACCAACAGAAGAGCCAAGGGAAGGCTAGATGACTAGGAAGCCTGAGTACTTTAAGAATATACTTTAAGGCGTTACTCCAAAGCCTACCCTTAGCTGCACTCAGCGTATGTACTCTCTCCAGTCTTAGTCCCCAACCTCCCTCTTTATTGAACACCTAGTCCATCTCACTCATGCAAACATCTGGTCTATGGGCATTTCTAAGTTTTAAGTCCTGCCAGATGACAGTTAACTGCTAAAATATGAATAAAAGTGACCTGAGGAAAGTTTCAAGGGAGCGGCAGAGTTGCAGCTGAGAGGTCAGAAGGCACTACCTGGCAACTGGCCTTAGGAAGCAAAGAGTGATTATAAGCCTATGATTTCAACCTGGCATTTTGGTAAAGCCAATTACTCTGAAGAGAAAACCCAGCAACGAGGGGGTTTTAGTGTCTGGGTAGGAATGTCGTCAAAGAACTCTACTGCTTAGTTTCACTGTCAATTTGACAGTCTAGAATCATCTGGAAAGAGAGTCTTACTAAAGAGTTATCAAGAACAGGATGACCTGTGGGTATGACTGGGCAAATTGTCTTGTCTGTTAGTTGATGCAGGAAAACCCAATCCACGTTGGGAAGCTCCATTCCCTAGGTATAGGGGTAATGACCACAATAAGAAAAAAACTAGCTAACGACAAGCAAGAATCCACACCTTTATTCTGTTAGTGATGACGGATGTGATGCTTTGAGTTCCTTCCCTGACTTCTCCACAACAAGAGGCTGAACCTGTCAACTCTAAGCCTATTTGGGTTTATTTAACCCTTTCTTCCTAAGTTTGGTTTTCATGTTTAATTTTCTTTTTTCTTTTCTTTATTTTTTTTTGGTTTTTCGAGACAGGGTTTCTCTGTGTAGCCCTGGCTGTCCTGGAACTCACTCTGTAGACAAGGCTGGCCTCGAACTCAGAAATCCACCTGCCTCTGCCTCCCAAGTGCTGGGATTAAAGGCATGCGCCACCACCGCCCGGCTGTTTAATTTTCAAAGCTACAGAAATGAAACTAGAACACACAGATGTGATTAAGAATTCTTATATATGGGATAGCAAAAGCCAATATAAATGAAAGAGTAACTCCTGGGATTTCTCTGCTTGTTGTTGCTGTTTGGTCTGGGTTTCCAGTGCTAGGGACTGAAGTCAAGCCTCTTGTCACTGCCCACGTGCTCCCACAATCAACTACATACAAACCCCTCCAAAAATGATTTGTTTTTTGTTTTTGAGACAGGGTTTCATGTATCCCAAGGCTGGCCTCAGAGCTGCTTTGTGGCCAAGGATAACCTGGACCTTCCTCTTCTTCTGCCTTCACCCTCTTACTTAAGTGC
The DNA here is from genome assembly GCF_004785775.1 of Grammomys surdaster. Lineage (NCBI taxonomy): Eukaryota > Metazoa > Chordata > Mammalia > Rodentia > Muridae > Grammomys > Grammomys surdaster. The sequence continues at coordinate 5,232,958 of NW_021604599.1, read as the reverse complement.
TAGAACTACTAAAAGCCTGTACTACCATGCTTGGTTTATGTGGTGCTAGGTATGGAGCCCAGGGCTTAATGGATACTAGAAAAGCACTCTACCAAATAAACTACACATATGAGGTCCAAAAATAGTTTTTAAGAGTGTAAGAAATACTAACCATCACCACGAAAATAAAAACTAACAAACTTCAGTATATTCACTAGTGGACTACTTCCTACTTGTCATTGAAAAGTAATGACATGCACAAAGACAGGACACTTATGGACCACAGGTCAAATCCCATTAAGCTAAGAGTAGTTTTTCCTTTCTCTTCCTTCTCCTGCTTTTTTTTTTAAACATTGTAAGACATTCTTTAAAAGTATAAACAAGACAAATCGTATATTGCCCATAAGACCCCAAATAACTACTTTCTATCTCTTTACAAGAAGAAAAGCCTCAACTCTGTCAAGTTTTACTTTCCCACAAACACCCTCTTTAAAGATCATTATCTTACTCTTCAGCCCAGGGTGGCTTTCAAAGTCATGGCAATCCTCCAGTCTTGGTCTTGAAAGTGATGGGATTATAGGTATTCGACACTAAGACCAGTCAGGTCTCACTTCTTTGTGTCACAAAACGGAAGGCCAAGTGCTCAGCACCTTGCTCTTTGTAACTTGAAGTAAATACTGAAGACATGGTATTTAATATATGCATCAATACTCCTTCATTCCCAGACAGCCACTGGCTAGGCTTCTTATCCCTTTCCTTAAGAACACTGCTATGAAACCAGCCAGTGCATACCAAAATAAATGGGATCACATTCCATTTATAAACATGCGCATTTTGGAAAGAAAAGTAGATGACAAACAGCTTAAATTTAGTTTGAAAAGTGATAGAAAGACACAGCTGACCAGGTTGAGATTTCGATTTAACACTCTGGGAAGTCCGGGTACGCCGAGGACTGCTTGGCAATGCTGAACTTTTCCTGGCTATTTTCAAAAAGCACTGTAACAGACTCTGTGATGGATGAGTGGGAAGACGCAAGAGAGCAATGAACACTAAGTACAGCTTTATCACTAACTTTGGGGCTTAATGGTAGACAGAACCGGTAGAGCATTTGTCATCGAGAGACATGACCATGAGTCTTTAGGAACATGGGATCCACAGCCATGGACTTCAAACTGATAAGCAGGAGAAATGAGAATGACTCAAACCGCAAGCTGAAGTGAGATAACTCACTGGGAAAGACCAACCCAGCAGATAGTTCTGGCAAGTCCTGAAGGGTGATTGTTTCCCTTCAAATCCATTTGGAACAGTTATGCACGTTTTCAATTTTGTGAAATATTACACAAAAGCAAACTTTCAATAGGCCAGCCGGTTTCCATTTCTGTGAAACAGCTTTATTCATAGCCAATTCTACAGCCTCACATCTCTGTCACAGGAATTAAAAACAATCACTATTGCTTGGAGTCAAAGGGTACTAAAGTCACAAGGAACATGTCAAAATACTCAGTCCGTGACACAAAATCTTGCCAACATGTTCCTTCCCACAATCCAGTCCCCTACAAAAGTCACTACAACTTTACAACAGTCAAGAACAAAGCTGGAAAGTGGCAGCCGGGGCATGAGAACCCTCAGCTGGGATTTACAGCTGCCATCAGAAAAACAGACCTCCCCCACCTCCCTTCTACTAGGGATAAACTTGTAAACATCGAGACACCCTCATGCAGGACTGAAAAGGCCACAGCACCCCCACCTGACCACAGTCTTTTCTCTGCCAACACTCTAAGTCTCAGTTGTCAGGAAGATGTCGCCAAGGCTCCATGCATGTGCAAACACAAAGGCACTTAGGATTTTCAGGTGAACAATTGTGTTCACAAAGAGTAAGCAGTTTTGGTCTTTGTTACCAATACTGCGATTTCTCTTCCCCACTTGGGCAAACTCAACCTTATCCATTCAATTTGTGCATCCTCCACATTAGGGAAGAAGGACTTACACAAGCAGAATAAAAAAGGAGTGCCACAGAGGACAGACGGAAGACAGAAAGTTCTGACTACAATATTTACTTCGGAGTAGCTTTCCTGGGAGTTCTGAAAGTCAAGTGCAGGGATAAAGACATTTACTCAAGTATTACCACCTTTATCATCGTATTAGACCTGCATAACTGGTAAGTTGTAAGAAGGAAGTTAATATTTCAACTTCAGTAACCTTTAACCTGATGTTACAAGGTTGTACATAAAAGGATGTTACAAGCACAACTGAGTAAGTGCTGGGTGTTGTCTTTATCAGCATAACCCAGCACACAGGGATGGATGGACAGGACAACTGTAGAGGCTGCTTGTCCACAGAAAGTGTGTTAAACTGAGCCACCACTACACAGGCAATCAAATTTAAGCACTGCTTTGCTAAAATCCAAATCCAAAGTAGAAGTGTCAATATTACATCTGTCACAGGTATAGAAACAATTCCATTTCAAGAGGTGATGTCCACTCTGTGGACACAGTGAGTGTGAGTGTGAGTGTAAAATGTTATTTTAACCGTGGTCATTTAAAACAATTACTATCTATTTACAAGGTTGAGATTCATACAGGAACAGAACAAGTCTCTAAAATAACCCATAACCCAGGTGACTAGAAAGTCATGGAGAATACAGTCAGAAAGCACAGGTTAAAGTGTTTACATCACATGTGTGACATTGAACTTCAACACCAGCCACTGGCCAATGTGAGCAATGTAAGCCCATCCAAATGACTTACTGATATGATGATCTGTTTGACAAGCTTAGTGTCATCAATACAATCAAACGCCGCCAGGAGAACCAAGTGAGAGTACTGGCCCTATAAGAAAAGGGAGACAGAAAAAATTCAAAAAGATTTCGTATGGCGCTGGCAAAACCATTCTTCTGGGTAAAGGCACTTACTGCCAAGCCTGACGACCTGAATCCAATCTTCCAAAACCCACATGACAGAAGAGAACAGACTCTCCCAAGTTGTCCTCTGACCGATCTATACACATGTACAGACCACTTATCCCCCAACATATTCATAAACTAAATAACTTGATGTAATAAAAAAAATTAACAAGACAAAATAAGAGTAAATCCCTGGACATGGTGGCATATGCATTTAATCTCAGCATCTGAGAGGCAGGTAGATCTCTTTGAGTTTGAGATCTACATTATTATGACATAATGAGATTCAGTCTTTAAAAAGTTTCCTTCTTATACACTCTACCCATAGACTCAGCACCAACCTCATTCAAGGAAGGTGAATCAAAGCCACTCAAATGAACTAGCTAGTTATATCAGAAATACAGTTAATTAAAAAAAGAAAAGAAAAAAATGTCATCAAATAGCCCAAGAATGAGAATACAACATCTAAATAAGCACTCAGTTAATGGATTAATGAATGACTATTTGAAAATTTTAAATGAGACAATTAAACAAAAGATTAACTAGCCACATGTAGAAACTATTCAAAACACCAAAACAGAAATGAGTATCCTCACGCATTATTATATAAATACATTCATATAAACATGTACACAGAAAATTCTAGAAGGCAAAATACAATCACCTCTGGGTCAAAGAAGTATAAATTACTTGTATTTTGTGCCATTGTATTTATTGTATATTGTCTAACTTCTTTGGACAATAACTATATTTAAGTACAAATACCCAAAACAAAAAAAAAATCCAAACCATATCATTAAACAAACAGTAAAAATCCACAAGTTCCAAAACAAAGAAATAAGCAAATGCCCCTAAATCTACAATAACAAAAACAAAAGTGTGTAAACTACATAAAACATAATAACCATGAGGACCAGATAAATCACTGCTTTCAAAGTGTAAATAGGCTCACGTGCACACACATATAGACACGCACGCACGCACAGTGTCCATAATAACCTCTTGAACTGTTACTATACTTGTGACAGATGCCACGTGGGGCATTCAGAGAAACCAAAAGAAGCCAGAGTGTTCAGAGTTTCTAACATATTCCTTGTGAGATCTCAGATGGCATGCCTTTTGAGCGGTGGAAGTTGCTTTAATCAGAACTAGGTCTAAGGAATATGAAAAGTAATAAAAGTACAGTCAGAGGCAATGAGGAATTTACTGATGGTGTCTAAAATAATTAACCAGAAAAAAATAACTAATCTAAGACACAAACTATACAAAAAACACAGATCAATTAAAATAGAACGGATGACTTGATTCACAGAAAAGGCAAATGAATTTAAATGTGTGAAAACAGTTTAGAGAAATAGTAAGGATAAATAATAAAATGATGAAATCATGCAACTATACCTAGCAGATAAGAGGTTAAAAAAAAAAATCAGAGATGTGGGGGAGAGCAGGCATCTCCATGCTGGCCAGGAGGTCAAGGGGTTTGCTTCCTTGGAAAGCAATCGGCAGCATCAGTACAACATGCATGTATGCTCTTGGCCAGCAATTTTAGCTCTAGGGATTTATCCCAGACATGCTTCCATAAAGTACAGACACATAGAAAATGTGTGCTGGAATATTAACAGTTTCAGGAATCTAGAAACAAGTATCAACATCAGGGGCTGTGTTAAGTGAATCCTGGTACAGCTTCACAGTGGAATACTGCAAAGTCACCCTGAGAGAGGCAAGCAGACGTGGATGTATTCAAATAAAGCGGCTCCCAGGGTGAGTGAAGGAAACAGATAAAGGACAGTGCACACACTCCAAAACCACTAGTCTCTACTCTCAGGCAGGCACGGCATGTCTAAGTGCAAGGCATTTCTGTATGAACAGAGAAACTGGTCCACCAATCACTTTAAAATGTGGACAGTTCCGCCATCATGTAAAGGCACAATCATACAGATCACAGATCAATGATGGTGTCTACTGAAGCTCCACAATCATTCCAGATCAATCATACTAGCGAGCAACAGGCAACTCTACAATCACACTAGAAACTGAGCATGCGCCTCTCAGCAGCTGAGCCCTAGAAAATTCTAAACCAGCAAATACCGATGATCTAACACCGCCTTTATGCAACCAACATTTACAGACTTCCATAAGGACTCCATAATAATTCTCTTCAAGACACTAAGACAGACCCAACTTTTTGGTTTGGAAGAAGTCTCAAAAAATTTTAAAACACTGGAATAATAAAATAAAAATTTAAAAACCTTAAAACCCAACAATAACATTTGAGATTCTAAATAACTGACAGTTTAAGTCTATTGGGTTATTTATATTTGTTTACCTCCTCCCTTAGAGGTAATTCTTAAAAAGATGCAAAATCACTAAGCACCGTTACCACCACAATGCCAAGCTAGGATAAGGATCTCCGAAAATGAACTGGTCAATTACTTTATGTAGTCCAAACCTAAAATTAAAAACTCTAACTTTATTATTTAAAAAGTGCCTTACCAATACAGTTTAGATAAAACTTTCTATTAACATCCCGTTTTTTATTCAATCCTAATTTAAGAATTTCAATTAAATCTCACATAGAACTCACTCAACAGTGAATTGTGAGTAGAATATTATTGTAGACCACAGCTGGAGAAAGTACTTTTCACCTTATAGGAAAGTTAGCTATCTACCAAATGACTACATACTAACTCCCATCATTCCCAACACCACCCAGGACAACCTATATCACACAGCATCTACCCAACCTTGGTCTGAAAGAATTTGACAAGTATTAGTTGTTCTCATTGGATTTCTTTAAAAGGAAAATGTTGAACTTTCACTCACCAGTAATTGACAAATTTACTGAACTATATAATTAAAATTATATTTCTATCAGGTAGTAAAAACTACCTATTTTAGCCATTACTTTGTATTGCTAGTATAGAAAATTATTCAACATCTAAATACATACAGACTTCTATTATTTTTATTACTGTGTGGATGGCAATGCATGTGTGAGAGACTGCCTATGCATGCAAGTGTGTGAGGGAGAAACTGCTTATGCATGCAAGTGTGTGAGGGAGAGACTGCCTGTGCATGCAAGTGTGTGAGGGAGAGACTGCCTGTGCATGCAAGTGTGTGAGGGAGAGACTGCCTGTGCATGTAAGAGTGGAGGCCAGACCTCTACTTTAAGTAGTTTATCCACTGGCTGCTTCCCACCTACAATTAATCTCCAGTTAAAAAACAAAAACGAAACAAACAAACAAACAAAAACCTTTGTATCTAATGCTAATCCTTAAACACATTGCAAGGAGCTAAAATATTTAATGTTTAATAGCTTAACCTTTTCATGAGTACATTATAACTTTAAGCTAAGAAAAGGCAAAGTTTTATTAAGGTTTTGGTGGCAGCAAAAACCAGCATCCAGTTTTTGAGTTATAATCTCCTATAATTTACTTAGATATATATGTCTTAAATAGGCAGCTGTACTCCCATGTTTAGTTAACATGTTTGGAGACACTCATTAAAGCAGGTATAAATACCACTCTTTACACATCACAATCAAACAGGGTCTGGAGTGTAGAGGCAGTGTGCTTCCCAAAACACATGAAGCCCTTTCTTTGATCTCTAACAAAACAGACATATACAACTCATACAAGGAGAGAAAGCTATAGCATGAACCCCACTTTGTGTCAATTAATCTAGAAAAATAGATAGAAAAGATATAATGAACAAATTTAACAATTTTCTATAGTGTTCAAATTTCCCAATAGGCACAAACTCATCTCACTGTTACATCAAGTCACTGTTGGTGACTTTAAGAAAGATGCTTTTGCTGTACTCACATTAGCAACCTTCTCCACGTACGTCTTCATTGTTTTCACGATCACTTTCCTGTCCTTACAAAGGAAAACCTGCATTAATGAACGTTTATTTACACATTAAGCTTACCTCATGGCAATACTTTGTGTAGTATTACGTTTTCACCAGCGTCATTAGTGAAGAGATGTTATAAAGTAGAATGAAATCCAGTGCAGTGGGACCCAATACACAGCTGGAAGGAGCTCTATAGCCCTCACCGTATTTTAGACACAGATACGGAACCGTGAAAGTTTAAGGCATATGCAAACCTAGTGAAGCCACCTTTACAACCATCTTCCAGTATCCGTTATCCCCCAAGAATCTAGCATATAGATGTGTTTAATGTTTATTTAATGTTTATGCAATAGTTAAATGTGCAGTTAGGTAAAAGGTAGATAAAACACAACTCCATTTAAAGGATAGAAGATGGAAAGTTCTCTCATCAGGATAGACGTTCTCCTTTTTCTCAGAGTATTCAATATACACAAGAACATCCATATGGTGTATTCACTACTAATTAGCTCTTCCTCTCTCCCTCTCCGAATGACCATTAAATGAAGAATAAAAGAACACAGTCTCCAAGCCCCTGTAAGCCAAAGCTGAGCATAAATGTACCACAGAGGATCTCTTCCTAACCCTCAGTGAAGTCTTGCGTTTCTGCTGAGCTACTGTAAAGTTGAAGCTGAGAAGCAGAGAATACAAAGCTCAAAGATGCCAGAGCCCTGGGAGGCCCTAAGACACAACTTCCAGAAGATAACACTTCTGTACAACTGGGAACCAAAGCCAGTCCAAAGGTTACCAGCTCAAAGTTAAGGGCTCATCAAATGCAGACTGCATGCAAGACATGGCTCTGACACTTACCTTGGGTGTACCATGCCACAAGCAGTGCATGGCCACTCTGGCGCCATCGTGTGTGTGGGCCAGGTACACCACTGCTTCCCTGATGGCTTCAATTAGTTCCTAGAGAACAGAAGAGGTCAGTTGTAATTTCTCCTCTGTGTACATGAGAACAGCAAGGTGGAGAATGAAAATGAATGAGCCCAGGCTTTAATTCTGCAGACAGGCTCTTTCCCATCAAAAGCAACAAATACAGCTCATAGCTAATGTCTAGTAAACAGCATGACCACTTCTTCCTGTATCTATTTTTAAAGGTGCTCACAGGTGGCACGTGGCATATTCTAATGAATAGAGAGGAGAAGCCAGGGCACAGTGGTGCTGAGCAGTGCTTAACAGAAGAGCTGGGGGAAGAAACCGCTCGCCTCTATGTGCATGAACAAACACAACCAAACCTCTCCCTGACTCCAGCTCCTGTTGGTTACTATAGCACAGGACTGGGTGCCCACAAGTCATATGGGTGAGTTCTGAAACCTAGGAGCTGTAGGGACCCAAATTAAAACTTTACAGTAGGTGAGCATATACAGAAGCACAGCACTTCACCTGAAAAGTACCATCCTCTACAGGGATCAATCTCAAGAACAGATTTCAGGTCACATATCTGAACTTGAGAATTTCTCCAAAAGTGCTCCACCATAAACGGGACATTAAATCACAGCTTCTCCCCTAAGGCTTAGGGGACATTGTGAAAGAGTGGGCAGGAGGATTCTAAGAGCCACAGCCTAAGGAACCCAGGCCTAACAGTCTTCTGGACTGGAGTGCACCCGACTGGACAGGACCGATGTATCCACAAACTAACAAGGCTGCCGGCCAAAACTCCAGCATGGAGGTGGGACAGGGGCTCACAACCTTCCACTCTGAGCTGAAGAGCTACTAACAGTTGATCTTTAATAGTATGCTGAATGGACGGCCCCACAACTGTGAACGTGTGACGGCACAAACTGAACAAATGGGTTATTTTTAAAAAAAGATGACAGAAAATTGGGAGGTGGATATGGAAGGAACTAGGGGGAGAAATATGATCAAAAGAATATATATATGAAATTCTCAAAGAATTAATAGAAAGCTACGGGGCTAGAGGATAACACAGGTTTCAATTGTGCTTCCAAGATCTCCAGAGGTCTTGTCACTTTAACCTACTCCAAGCCCTTGCTGTCACCAAAACACACTAACCACGAGAAACCCTAAGATTCTGATTTCAGTAGGGAAGAGGAAAATCCCTAAGAGAGTAAGTGCTGTTCTCATCACAAGCTTTGGGGGCTGCTGCAGAGAAATTATTCTACATGCTAATTGTAGGGCTTCAAATATCCCACAAATGTGTGACAGGCATAGTCACTGAGAGAAATCAGATATGTGATTTAGTCAGCCCTTGGGATTAGACAATGAGAGCAAACAGATAGTAGCTCCCGGCTTGACGAGGCAAGCGAAGGTCGGGGAACTGAGGTATCAGCTCTCATCTGTATTCGCACCACTAACTGGAAGGACGGTGCAGTTACCTTCACTGGTCCTTCCGCCTTCCATCAGATAAGGCCCAGGATTTCACAGGCCATTTACTTTTACATTAAGTATCCTCCCTTAACCTTTTAAAGCAGGCATTTTTTTTCTTTTTTAATTTAAAACTATTGGAACACTGAGTAATGCTCCAATGTAAGTTACCTTTTGGATTCGATTAGCTAGAGGACACTCTCCGGATTGTAACTAAAATTAAAAATTCAGTGGTGTTAATAAAACCAGGGTCAATTCTACTATTTTCTGGGGGTGACGGACATTAAAGAGATTTAGCAGATCTGTTCAGTGCCTGTTTAGTGAGTTATCTAAGTAAGAAGGAAAACCTGACATGTCTAAAGGATTATGGGCATCAGAGCAGCCTTGCTTTCCCTATACTTTGTTATAGTTTATTTTGCATTTTAAGACACAACATCAAACTACAGTCCAAACTGGCTTGGAATTTACTATGGAGTCCAAGCTAACCTTGAACTAGTGCTTATCGTCCTGTCTCAGGCCCCCTAAGTGTCAAACTCAAGTGTGTCACTACACTGGCTTTATATTGATGCAAAAACAGAAACCAAGAACTTACTGATCGAAGTTTTGGGGGTGCATAGGTAAAAAAGTCCAAGAACACTTTATGAACTAGTGAGTGCTTAATCACAGCTTCCCTGGAAACAAAAGAAACAAATATAAATAAATCAGATCTAATAAAAACAGTTGCACAAAGACAGGTAACACTTGTTGGTCCTAAGATCATCTAAACAAGTGAAATGGTTTTCACTAAATACACTCTGTCATAAATCAATTCCATATTTCAGCTGTACTAAGAGGTTAAATAACTTTAGCCTGTGACACTGGTTTAGTTTCCTCATGACCGAGACTAGGATACAAATTTCCAGGCTCTCTAGCAGGATGAGTGATAACCTAGTACCACTGCGTTCTACCCCAGGTTCTATCAGCTGCACCCCCTCCCCAAGTACTGGACGTCTCATTAAAAACTCACATGTAGACCTAAGTCCTAATGGTTATTTTCTGCTGAGCATTCTTCAAAATGTGTCAGTACCAGAAATAATTTTAGCAGTACTACAATCTGAATGGACCACAACAGTGCCACCAGGAGCAACAACTCCTACTTAGCCTATGCCCCTCTGATGTGATGTGTGGTAAACTCAGGAGTTCAGTGCAGGCTAGTGTCCAAGATCAAGGACCTAAATGTTCACAGGGACCTTGCAAACACAGAGCAGAAATGAACACCTTGATGCACACAGCACTCTTCTAAGGGCTTTGAAAACATCAACCCATTTCATTCTCATAAAACTCTACAGAGGATGTGTTGCTACCACTTCAATTCCACAGGTCCAGAAACTAGGCCCAGAGACGTGAAGCTGTCCATGCACACACAGGATGTGCCATCAGGAGTCATTCATCCTCCCTAGCTCCAGAAGCTTTGTGCTCACCCATTTTGCTAGGGTACCAAAGACATGAAGGCAACAAGCTCAAACTAGTGCAATTTAAATCATCAATTGAATTTATAAAACTATTTAACATACAAAGGTTAAGTATAATACTTTATTTTGAAAGAAAAAAAAAGGTTTTTTATCACTTTAAGAAAGTTTATAATCAATATTACAAGTTAGCCAATAAAATATAGTATCAACAAGAACAATGTCTACCTGCATCAAGAATGGTTTCACACACAAAGTTTTATGTTCTTATTTCCGACAGAGGAGTAACAGAAGGAGGAAACGTGGCCCCTTTCTGCAAGGATTATACAAGATGTGGCTCCCTCACAGGCCTCTCTCAATCTGTTAAGAAAATCCCTTTCTTACTTTTGGGCCATGGGAGTCAGAATCTGCTTCATCTCATCCATGATAAGCTCCAGCTTTCCCGGCTGCACATCTAGCACCTTGTCCAGGGTCGGGTGATCTGCTGACTGAAATGAAAGAAAAATCAAATGCCTCCAAATGTAATCGCTTCAAAACAAGCAAGAATTACAGCCATGGTAAACTGAGTTTAAAATAAATTTGGGATGTTTCACATTTATAGAACAAATATCTACTAGCAGCAAAATAATTCTTCATGATCTGATTCCTTGTTTATACATATGCCAACATGTGGTCATACCTGTGGAGGATTGGCCCTAGCAACCTCCAAGGATACAAAAACTTGATGGGGCTTAAGACTCTCAACAGCAACATATTCATATATAACCCACATGATCCCTCAACATATTTTACACCATCTCAAGGCTACTTACATGACCTAACAAAGAAGAAATGCTCTGCAAACAGATTATACTATAAAGAACAATAGGAACAAAATCTATACTTGTCCAATACAGACACAGGTTTTTCTTAACGGTTTTGGTTGGCTAAGTCAAAGGATGTAGAAGCCATGGAAAAGGGTTTGGGGGTGGTTGGCTATACTTCAAGAGGCAGGCTGACCACTAACATCAGCAGCCATCACATCTTACCAAGCACCTAGCATGTACCTAATCACAAATGCTTGCCTTAGTATGTTTTATAATTAGCTGGATACTGCTAAGGTCAATACAATATTACAATATTGTTACAATAGCAATTCAACTCAGGAACTGAAGCTACTAGAAATAACCCTACAGTCAATCCGTATCTTTTCATATCACTTGGACACTCCTATCTCAGAGTTGAAAACAGGTCCTAGAGCAATATCAGTCCCATCTCTGGCCAGTCTCAGACATCTATCCATCATCCATTGCAAGGTCTCTTGTCCCCTTCTTCTCCAGATCCAGCTTGGACAAAGGTAAGGCAAAACCAGGAAGAAACACGAGACAAGGCAGGAAGAGGAGTCCAGTGCACCTCAGCCAAAGGTGGCTATGGAGCAGAAAAGCTCCGTTGCTCACTGCTGCAGTCTTTGATCTCAGTGTGACCACAGAAAGGTGCTGCAGCATTACACACAGCAGGGGAAGGGACACAATGGACAGATCCACACACAGAATGATCACTTGCTCCTACTGCAGAGACAAAGGACACGAGTTGTGTCCTGAAGGACTACCCAGGTAAAAACACATCCTAAATATAGGACTCTGAAACTTAAGAGATCCCACAGAAAAACAAACACACTGGGAAAGAACTTCCGGAAAGGCCACCTTGTAAAGCTGAAATGTGTTCCCATAGAGCTCCTCTGTCAGCATGTTCCTCTGTTCCAAAATGGCTTTGTCGTTGTATGCATACTCCACAATGGCCGATGCCTCTGAATGCCGCAGCATCTTCCTCACATGCCCTTTAAAACTTCTGATTATCTCCGCAATCTGTGGTTTACTTCTAAAGTCAAAAAGAGCACAGAAAAGGTAAATGACAGCAGGAGGAAGCTGGGTGACAATAAACCTACAACTTCTCCAAAGGCCAACTCACAAATGTCTGAGTTAGAGAGGAGACTTCTCTATGCAGGAAAGCTTGTGACTGAGAATATCAATCTCCCTGTACTTTTACTTGAACACTTAGAAGACAAAACAGGCTGCAATCCTTAGTAAGAAAGTCTGGCTCTGCTGATCAGCCCAAAGAGCTGACTCTGACACTCTGACACACACACACACACACACTCTCTCTCTCTCTCTCTCTCTCTCTCTCTCTCTCTCTCTCTCTCTCTCTCTTTCTCTCTCTCTCTCTCTCTCTCTCTATTTTAAAACAGAAAAGCAAATGCTCTACCACTAAGTCACAGCCCCAGCTCTGAACTCTACCTTCTCAGTGTCTCAGCACCTTCACTGAAACACTAGAAACACGGCTGCTAGAAGAGCTAGATGAACTAGGATGCACTAGAGCAGCTGCTAGTACACAGAGTGCTCGAGTCAGTTCAGGACGAGAGGGTAAAGTCAAGGGGACAGACGGAGATAAACTTCAACTGTCTCAAAACAGGATTTACTCTAAAGCATCTGGGCTGCTGATAATAGCCAGTAACAGAATTAAACCTACTTCTGTCTCAAGCAGTATTCAGAGTCAGTTTATCTGTCCCTAACCTTCTACCCTCTAAATACTGTTAACCGAAGTTATTCCAATAACTATCAACTAAATAAATACTGTTAACCAACAATATTCCAATGCTTTGTTCTATAAGTTACTATGTAAAAACAGGTTCTTAACAACAGAGAAGGCAGCACCATTTTTTTAGTCAATTTCAGTTACTATTTTAGGTGTTATGCCCTAGGAAGACCACGCATCTCTGGAGACAATCACCAAGACCAGAGATTTTAAAATAACATTAGGGCAAAAGTAAAATCCACAAAACTGAAAGTTAAGAACCACCACAACTTTATAACTTACCCATACATGAGAAACTTCTTAACGATATTCCTGGAATATTTGGCTTTACTTAATTCAACCAAGTCACCTGGAGGGGAAAAGAAAGCATCTCAGTGATCTGAGCCTCTCACTGCAGATGTCCAGAAACAAGGAATGAAGTGCATGTAAGACTGTGGATGAGAGACTCTCCTCGCCTCAGGCAAAGAAACATAGCAACACAAATGGTCTCCCAGAAAACATGGAACAACTCTCTAGGATATTCTTCAGCATTCCAAGAGAAAACAAGTGACTTTATTATGAAATAAACACATTGCTTATTAACAATACCTTGTAATTCTTCGAAAGCCTGCTTCCTCTGTTCCTCATTCCCATACTGAATGAAGCACTGGATCACTCGAGTTGAGTCATGTGCAAAGGCAATCTGTAGGAGAAAGGTTGGACCTTTCTAGACTCAAAAGTTCTGAGTAATCATGTTTCTTATTATTTACACTATTTCTTACAATTTATACTTTGGTTTTTTTCAGTGTAAACTGCACTAGACTGCTTGAGGCAAAAATATGTCTAATTATATGAGGTACTATTATTTGGCTTTGCTTCTTACATTTAAGAGCTGAAATAAATTGAAGAGATGGGAAGATTCTACCATCCTTTCAACTTCCAATCCTCATTAAAACCACACCCACAGGACTGCACTGACTACAGCTTCGTTTGCTGAACATTAATAGGTTCTGATGTGGGACTGACCAATGCCAAGTGTTGCTGCATCAGTTACTACAACCACATACAAACAGCACGCTGACAATCACAGGAGAAGAAAGCTCAGCTGATCCAATTTGAATCTGGTCACAATTCTACAGCATTATGGCCCCTCAATTTGGACTGGCATTTTTCATGAATATCTGTTGTTCTAGAATCTGAATCAAGCACACTAAAAATAAAATATGCAAAAACAGCTGAAGCGATGTTGATGCATAAAGTATTCATGAAACAAAAGATCTGCATTTACACTTGGGTCCAGCCACTGAACTAGCACTTGTGCATGTGTATTAACAGTGGTCCCCGTCACGAACAGCCAACTAGTCTCCGTAAGAGCAAAGGCAACTTGGATGTTTTTAAAAATAGAATAATAAGCACACTCTACTCACAGTTTTAATTTTCCCTTGAATCAACTTCTGCAAGTCACTCATGAGCTTCACCCGTTTTCCCTTGTCACAATCTTTTCTGCAGAGGAAGCACAGATGAAGTTATTTTAAACATGAAAACCAAGCACCATGCAATATATGGTCACCAGTTCATCGCAGTTTTTCCTTTGAAGGCAGCAAATCTCTGACATTAAAATTATTATTCTGGAGCAGGCAGACAAAAGTAATTTTCTCAGAGACAGAAACTCATCTCACAAGGTATAATTTTATGCATCAATCTAAATCTTAACAGCCAGAACTTCAGAAGCAAAGAAAAATAATAAAACAATCTCAGATGGCAAATACTTAAACATCCCAAAAGCCGGCTGATAAGAAATTGTCCTTCATTTTCTAAGAAATCTTTCAGGATAGATATCAAATCGATTTGACTCTCTCCATTTCCATAAAGCTATCTGACAGTATCCCAAAGATTTCACACACGTCTGCACTAAGCAGACAGCCATCCTGCTGCCATGACAGCAGACTGAGTATGCAACAAAGAAACCAGGTGCTGCCTCTGATGCCCAGAGCACTGTCTGCTTGCAGGCCACCCCTTCCTGCTGCCCTTGTCTCGGACAGACTGAAAGAGCGAAGTGGCAGTACCTTCTCAAGCTCTCCCAAATGTGCTTTGCTCGAACCACGATGTCGTAGTTGGTCTTATCACTGAGCTGCCTGCTCTGCTTCAGCTCTTTCTTCTTCTTTTTGAAGTCATCCCACTTGGGTTTCTTGGCTGCTGATTCTAGATCCAGATTCAATGTGTTTAGCATTCCAAATACTATACACGAATGTGAAGTTAGTACAAAGGGCAATCACCAGAACCAATACTCATTCTAGAAGTTACAAGGGGAAAACACAATTTCCCAGAAAGCTTACATTTATTTGATCACAATTTTTAGCCAGTCTGTACATTTAAAATGTATCTACAATAATTTATGTAATAGCTTTTTAAAAGACAAGGGTCTCACAAGCTAGCTCAGACTCAGTAAGTCCATGTACAATCCTGGCTGGCCACAGCCCAGCCATTTTAATGGCTTATATTATTCTTAACAGGAGACCTAGTGGGAAAATGAAAGTGCCTACACATGTGAAGTACCATCTTCAATTGTGAAACAACGTTCCACTTTGGAGCACAGACAACTGTCTTTAAGTCAGAGTTTTCAATGGAAACAAGTCAGGCCAGATTAAAACAGGAAAAATAATTTGAGAAATCCAGTGTTCACAAGGTGGTGGTGACGCTCAGTGGTGGGCACTTGTACAGGTGGGGTTTGCAGCCAATCAAAACATCAAAACCAAAATAAAACTCCATGTTCCGAGAGCTGTCATGCAGTATTTAATTCTTAGAGCATGAGGTGGATATGACTTTAATCACCCCCTCCACACTAGGGAAGCAGGTACCACCCATCCATTAAGTGCCTTTTCCAAAGCCCCCCCTCACCCCCACGTTGTAGAAACAAGATACAACCTACAGGGACAACCCACAGTCGCCTTTCACCCATGACAATACACAGCAAGCTTCTAAGTTTTCTACAGATTGATGCTATAAAGTTTTATATAGATTGATTATCTACCTATACCTGTATTGTAATCTTTGAAATCTGACTATGTGATCAGTTACACAACAGTAATACCAACCAGTGAGAAAAATGAAAAAAGTATTTCACTAGGGTATTATTTACACGAGTCTCTCCCAAGTCCTTTAAAAATTAGCTATTTTTAAATGTCTCCCATTCTGATTATAAAATTGACTCATTGCAAAAACCAAAAGAATAGAAAATAAACTGAGTCATTATAAGTCCTAAGTATAAATACCAGTTATTTTTAGATTCATCTTATGAGTGTTTTGCTAACATTTCTATCTGTGCACAGCATGTGTGCTTGGTGGCTGAGGAGGTCAGAAGAAGACACTGATCCCCTTGAACTGGAATTCTGGATGGGTGTGAGGGTGCCAGGAATCAAACTTGGGTCCTCTGCAAGAACAAGTGCTCTTATCCACAAAGCCAACCTTCTAGCCCCAGGGAGACAAATTCTGATTAGCAAACATGCTGCTGTTTACTTAAACCGTTATGTGTTTCCTTCCTTTTACTTCAAAATGCTGCCTGGCTCGGAGCAAAGACAGGTGGTCTCGGCAGTGTGGAGGACCCTCATGTGGAGGACCCGCGCACCTTGGTTCAGCCACCCCCCAGCACCAGGAGGAAGTGTCTGCGGCGATGCCTCTATGAGTCATGCTTACCATCACTTTTACCGTCTGGCTGGAATTTCCTCTTCTTGTTGAATTTATTTGCCTTCTGAAATTTGTCCTTCGGTCCTTTGCCCCCTTGTGGCTTGTTCCTGAACTGCTTCACACCCTTCTTGCCAGGTTTTGTAGCACCTTTCTCAAAGTTCTTAGACGTCACTTTAGGTCCGCCATCCTTAACAGCTTTCCTTGGCAATGTCTTTGAAGAGCTAGACTCTAGCAGTAACAACAAATGCAGGTTAGTTCACCTACTCTAAGCTCAAATCACTGGCATCTACTCAACTGCATGCAGCAAGAACTGACATGCTGTGTAGTGCAACAGACAGCCTTACTCTCAAATACGAATTAACCCTTTTTGATTAGATCTGAATTCAAACAATCAAATCAAAAGAAAACTTTCTGATTATAAAACTGTAATACAGACTAGTGATGTAAGCCCCAGAAAGTAGAGGAGTTCCTAATAAACTATAATTTACCACCTAGAAACAACCACTGTTGTTAGCTTGGCATAGTTCTGCTGTTTTAAGCATATGCTAGAGGTTACTGGAACTACCATCAGTATTTATACAAAAATCTCAATCAGTGGTTCTATAAGAGTCTAAGAACAAAATAAGTATCACTGAAGTTAAGAAAGTATATCATAAAAATGAGCTAAAATGTATTTCTGAAAAGGTCTAATTTGGGAAAAATCTTAGAGCCCATAATAACATTATTTGGTTAAAATGTTTGGTCAAAAAGCTTACATACACCTAACAAACAGGATGCCAACAACAACAGCTAACATAAGACCATTACGAGGAGAATCATAAGACTGCTTAGGAAACAGTTATCTATATAGGCCTGGATGCATCTACTCTGCAATACTGACACCTGATGGAATAACAGAGGCATCACCATTCGGAATTCAAAAGGCAAAAGCTGTTAGATTAGCTAGCCCCACTCATCAATACTAAAACAAATAGTATAGAAATATTAAAACAAACTGTACAGAGAATGAATGTGAACACCATGAGACCACATCAACTGCTGACACAAAGAACTGTTTGGAAATAAAAAACTCCTCAATTATTCTGGCAATTGTGCATAAGTTCCACGAAGAACAGGTCAACTTGTGGGCAGTAGCAGTGGCCTCTTTCTCCCACGTTTACTGAACAGAGCAGTCCGTGAACAGAGCAGCGCCTGCTATAAATCCTCCTCCCATCACCCATAATCTAAGCAGTCTCCAGAAGGGACGCACCCTTGGGCAAGGCCCTCTTACCACTGGTTTTATGAAATCTATTCTTTCCTTGTGATGTCTGTGGACTCTTTCCTGTAAATTTTTTCTTCCCTTTGACTTCCATCATAGTACTTCTGAAAAACAAAAGCCAAAATCCATAAAGAATCACTGACTTGCTCATCAAATAAGAGTCATTAAGTAGTTGGTGCAGCATTTAGTCCTTGAGTTCAGATAATGCATCCAGGCACAGCTCTCAAGTCCACCAAGTATATAGTTACCTCTAAGACATTAAAGCGGAAGGCAAAGAGATCCCAGCCCAAGAGCCCAGGACATGCACACCCTAGCTAGTGTGTGGCACACCCAGGGCAAAACTTAACTTAAGCAACAGCACTGGCTAAATACTGAACACTGTATTTAATACACCACTGTATTAAGTGGTGTAAGAGTAAACACCACTGTTTGCAGCTTTTAGCTTGGGAAGCCTTGGTGATGAGTAATAACAACTTTGCCATTGGATTTCTCAGCATCTACGTTACATAGCAGGAACCGGCAACAGGCTGCACTCAACACATATTGCAATTAAACGAAAACAAAAACCAAAGAAAGCTAAAACAAAGGTTACTGGCCAACTGTTTTAGAGGTAGCTAAATGACTTGCTGATCCGCTAAGTCACATAGAGCCTTGTAATATTTTATTTCAAAGAATCTGCCTAACATGTCACCTGGTGGGCCCAGTGACCTTCATTGAGTATAAGTAATGGATACCTCCCACCAACTTACAAACTCTGCAAGAAGCAGAACATGTATCACCATGCTCATGTCTACAGTCCCCAAAGCTACATGCTCACCCATCTCTTATATGACCTCAAGAGTCACCTGCAAGAATTCCTAGACAACGTTTACACATTAGAAACTTCCATTCAAGAATTAATTTCTGGTTGACTGTGCTGACACACAGTTGTAATTTTAGCACCTAGACTGAGGCAGAAGGATAATTGTGAGTTCAAGGCTATTCTGGGCAACATAAACTAGAGGCCAGCCTGGCCTACATCATGAGATACTGTTTCAAAACTCAAAACAAAATAGGACGAATTCCTCAGGACACTGGAACATCTTGGGCTTCCAGGTTGTATCCGAGATTGAGAAGCAGTAAATCAAACAGTAATAGTCAGGAAGTAAAGAAAGGTTTTTCAAGTTCTTTAATTTGCTATTGTGAATTGTCCATTGCACAAGACTTCCCAAACCTAGTAGAACCAAATTTCTCCAAGAAACATTCTGGAAAATGTGGTGGGTCTGATGCCCAGCAGTGTATACACAGGGCACATATCTGTAATTCCAGCAGTGTAT
>NW_021604599.1:5193366-5213592 GCF_004785775.1 Grammomys surdaster | reverse complement strand
GTAATTCCAGCAGTGTATACACAGGGCACATATCTGTAATTCCAGCACAGCAACTCTTCAGCTTCCTACTGAGCATTTCGATTGTACAGTCATTTTATCACTTGGTAAGATATCACATCCCCATTTGCATTTCTGCCTGTAGGTTTCATGTAAATACCACATGCTAAGCAATTGGGCCAACGGCCTTCACATGTAGCTTTCTAAAGATACCTTTATTTGCATACTCTATTTTGAAACTATGTGTCTTACATTGGAGTTAAAAAGATATAGAGCCTGTAGATCTGTTACCCAGCTTCCTCACTGACAACTTAATAAGACACTGTAATGGTACTTACGAAATTAACACTGGTATAACAGGGTTTATTTGCAATTTTCTCACTCCTGTCCTCTTCCTATTCCAAGATACGGATGATGTAGCCATCCCATCTCCTCTGTTTTTACAGGTTATGTCTCCTTTGGGGGTTTAAGGTTTTCATTATTACATTGAGGTTATGCTTGGGCCAGAGGAGAGGGTGGCAGGTGATTGCAGAGATGCTGTTCTCACAGTGACAATGGGATGTGGCAGTCATGATGATGTTAACCCTGATCACTATCTCACTGTTGTCGAAGTTACTTCACTATCAAATTTCTTCACTATCAAATTACTATCAAATTACTTCACTGTCAAAGTGTCTGTCGCTCCTGATTTTTACCTGTCAGTCATCTTGTACCCATCAGTAAATTATTCTGCAATCTCCTTAAAGATACCTCTGTCTCTACTACCAACACTCAATGCAAATCATCAAAAATCTCCTTACCGAACTTGCAAATTAAGTACACTTTTCTTTACGAGGCCTACCATGAGCCTCTCAAATTTTTTCTATTAATCCTTCAATATTTTATATGCATCGGAACACAAAGAATAATGCTTCCCACTATACAAAACTAAAGAAACTCGACACCATGGCTCCAAAGTTCTACCCTCCTCGTTGTCCAGTTCGCGCCGTACTCCTAACTCCCAACTTAGGGACAACCCATCGCCTCTGTTTAAAATACTCTTGCCTCCCATCATGCTTTAGGTCTCGGCTTATGGATCACTTCTTCAGTTTTTCCTGCACTGCTCCAATGCAAAGTGTCTGTCGCGGGACGGGAGGGGTGACTGTGACCAGCACAGGCCGGGTTTGAAAGCGAAACTAGTTCCTCTAACTCTACAATAATCAACGGAGAGGGCTTAACCCCAGCCCTCGCCAGGATTCCTCCAACTCCGAGCCATCGAAGCGGCCAGGTAGACCGTCCCGGGGGCGGGTCTGAAGATGCCGCTCGCCCATTACTCCACAGAACTCCCCGCTCCAGAGCGGTCGGCGGAAACCGGCCCCGCACATCCCGCATCAAACTCTCCATAACACTCACCGCACACGTGGGGCAGAAGCTCGCAGAGTTCCGCCACCTATCGCCGCTTCCGCTTCCGCGTTCTGTCCTGCCCGGGATCCTCTGATTGTATTGTTCCGTCCTGGTGTGGGGTCAAGGGGTGGAGCTTAGGAAATACGAAATCCATAGTTTCTAATTGGTCCATTTCCCCACACCTCATGAAGAGATGCGAAGGCTAATGAATTTTGGCCCTTGAAGGGATCCGTCCTATGGAAGATGAGTCACTGGCTCGGGAAAGTGACGCTTAAACCTGCAGATTTCTGGGAACGACGTAGGTTCTCGCGAGGGCCTCCCAGTTCCTGAAGGAATTAAAGGATCTTGAATCTGCGGTCTGGATTATTGTTCGGACTGCTCACTTGTTAGTGTGTTCCTCTCCGTCTTTTTTCGTTACTCTACCCTGGAGGGTAAAAGTTGTACCGGAGTCTGTTCTGTTGTAATCTTGCTTACCAACTCTCATGTTTCCCTTATTTCCCACCCTACCTGTGAATCTCTGGATAAATTAGATCCCTCGGGAATCGTAAGTGTAAAGAACGGAGCACAGTAAATTATTGTGAAAAGCTCTCCCCATAAATGTTTGGCGTTTTTAACGTCGGCCTATTCTTGGGCAACATTTCCCCATTTTTCCACTTCAGGATATATATTTAAGGTGTTACTCCATTTTACCGAGGAAGCAATGGAGGTAGTAATCTTGGTCTTGGCGGGCTGCCGAGGTGGCTAAGCTGTTTTCTGCTCTTGGAGAGGACCTGGGTTCAATTCCTAGCACCTACATGGGGCTTACTGTAAACTCAGTTCCAGGAGATCCCACGTCATGCCAAACAACCTTATTGCCAAAAAGTTCTGAAATGCAGGTTTTAGTTGGTTAAGCGGGGCCCCTTTTGAAACCCCAAGGAGTGAACGGACTTCCCATGTATCTTCAGCACCCGGTGGGTGCTTCAGGCGTTCCTTGGCTTATGGCTATCTGGTTCCTGCCCCTGCCTTTTTTTCTCCTGGGTTTTTGTTGTAAGAACACTTGTCAGCTTGTTAGATAGCTCGCAAATAAGCTTGGAGACTATAATCCCCTGTGGACTCTGCCTCTTGTGTCTCTGGAAACACACCTATAAGTGTTGAAGCGGAAGTTCCGCTCCGGCTGCTGGGAAAGTTTCCCCGATGTTAAGTGTTACAGCTTTGCTCTGGCTCAGAGAAAATTTCCCCTGTGACAGTTCTGCTCCAAAAGGTATCCTGGCAGTCAGGAGCCAAGGAATACCACAAAGCCAACACTGCACAATAAATCTCAGGCAAGAGATTAATTTGGAGGGAAAAGCTAAGGAGGGTAGCTGCCTCTGCTTGGATGAGGAGCAACAGAGAAGTAGGCAGGATTGGGGGATGTGGGAATATATCTATCGGGTTTCTGGGGAAGGGGGGACTTTCCAGGGTGGCCTGGAATTGGAGGGATATTTTTTTTTTATTATTAAAGGGTGAGGCCTGGCCACTTTCCCACCTCAGGGCTGGGAATGGCTATTACAGCCTTAGAAAATGACCATTAGGGAAGTCCAAGGGGTATGGGGCGGTGTCTAGCCACTTTCTTGCCTTGAAGTACTGGAAAGGCAGTTAGAGCTCTTCTAGCCTCTACACTCTTGCTGCTGGAGCTCCTGAGGCCAGAGCCTGGCCGCTTTTGTGCCTTGTAGGTTTACTAAGCCTACAAAATTTACAAAGGGAGGTCATGGCAGAAAAAGTCTTCCCTGTCTCTTTAGTTGGTGTAAATAGCCAACAATACCTATTTTAAGAAAATGCCCCCCCCCCAAAAAAAAAGAAAAGGCCGGGTGGTGGTGGCGCACGCCTTTAATCCCAGCACTTGGGAGGCAGAGGCAGGCGGATTTCTGAGTTCGAGGCCAGCCTGGTCTACAGAGTGAGTTCCAGGACAGCCAGGGCTACACAGAGAAACCCTGTCTTGAAAAACCTTAAAAAAACAAAAAAAAAAAAAAAAAAAAGGAAAATAACCACAGTTGATCCTTTTTAGAAGTGCCATGTGGAGTACCATATGAAGGGTGTATTTAATATTAAGCAATATTTAATATTTAATATTAAGCAGTTACAAGAGGCTTGTGAAAGCAAATTCCATAAATACTACATGAAAGGGGTGGAGTTGCAGGGCTTTATTGTGTTCCATCACGGAAAGGCTATAAACATCCTGATAAAGTATGGCTGTTTTATTATCTTGTTTTACTTTAATTTTAAAAAAAACTTTAGGTTTGGGGGTTTTTGTTTTTGATGAAAAAAAAAAAATGAGACCAGAGTCATACCTCTGTTGCTGGGTGGAGACACATATATTCTAAACTGACCAAAAGATAAAATTACAAAAGCATATTAGACCCTCCAGTTAATCCAGATCTGCCTGTGAAACATCTGGAGAGGAAATGTCTAGAAACCTTACAAAACGTAATAAACTTAAAGCATGTTAAGATGGGAGGCGTAATTGTCTCCTCAGAGAACCATGTTCTTATGAATACCTTGAAGCTTCTTGTACGAGGCAGTCCCTTACAGATGCCCTCGACTCTGCCTTCCTGCTTTCTGAATTACAACTGACTCCGACTTTTCCACCTCCCTTTTGATATCTCCCTGTTTTGGATAGCAGTCCAATCCCAAACTGGATTACCTTCGCTCCCTGGACAACTGTTTTCTCTGAAGATCCTTCCCCGACTCGCCATGCACCAGGCTCTACGTTAATGAACCTGCCTAATTTCTTAACTAATAATTTGGAAAGCTTAACTTTTTCCTTGCCCAACTCCATCTTCCGGGAAGCTGTCAAGATCTCTTATCTTGCTGGCCCTTTTGTTTTCTCAAACTTACAACACAAACATATATGCAATCCTGTTAAGATAGCTCACCAGGTGAAGCTGTTTGCCCAAGTCTGAGCACTGGCAGGAATTTAATCCCTGGAACCCAATTTATCCTCTGACTTCCACACATGCAACATTGCAAGTACACACACAATAAGATTTTTAAAAAGCACTCTTAAAAATCAATGAAAGCAAACTCCAATAAAATTGTCCTTGAGTTCTTTTCTGAGTCTGATTTTCAGTTCTTTTTATCTACAAGACCAAGAGCCCACAAAAGGGACTCAGTTTGGTTTAAGACCCAACAGGATATCTCCAGTTCCTAATTATACTTGCAAAGACCTTTTATCCAAATACAGCCATATTTACATACTCTGTGGATTAAAGTCTAGATATCTTTGGCAGATTCCAGCCAACTACATCTGGAAAAGATAAACATTTAGTACTTGATCCTGGAGTACTGACTGGTGGTTTGAATGAGAACAGTCCCTATATGCTCATATATTTGAATGTTTAGTCACAGAGGAGTGGGACAGTTTTAAAAAAAAAAGACTAGGAGGTGTGCCCTTGCTGGAGTAGGTATGACCTTGTTAGAGGAATTGTATCACTGAGGGGTGGGCTTGGAGGGTTCAGAAGCCCAAGCCAGGCCCAATTTCTCTCTCTTCTTGGCCTGAGAATCAGGATGTAGCTAGATCTCAGCTACTTGCCTAGCTATGGGTGCTGCCAGGCTTCTACCGTGCTCCCCACCATGATAATAAAGGACTGAACGTCTGAAACTGTAAGCAGGCCCCCAATTAAATGCCTTTGTTTTTAATAGTTGCCTTGGTCGTGATGTGTCTTCTCAGTGACTAAGACCTTAAGATTGTCTTACCTTCCAATTCACTCAGTGTTTTATTCTTTGAGACATTCAGCTTGAGAAGAGTAATACATAAAACGGTGCTGTTTGCTAGTTTAGAAGCCATTCTTATTTCTCAGGTACCCATCCCACTGCTCAGCATACAGATTTCATAAATACTTGTATGCCTTTATTGTGACAAATATATTTACTCCTGCCCCTGCGTGTGTATAGGGCATGACACTAGAAAGGAGGCTGATGGGATGCAGAGCTTTGGAGGGAGAGGGGAACAAAAGATATTTGTAACATGATAGCAGAAAGAATATTTGAAGGGAGGAAGGAGAAAGTGGAGGGGAGGAGGGATGGAGAGAACACTGAGGGGATACATAAGAACAGAGTATAAATATATATGCATACATGTGGTAAAGTTTCACAATGAAACCGATTCGTTTGTATGATAACTTAAAAGAAATGAATTAAATAGGAATTATGAGGTGATTTCTTTTCTCGGGAAGGGGATGCACTAGCTTTGGTTCCAAAAGTCAGGTTCCAAATTCCATATGGCTGCCTCTGGACTGCTTTTACTAACTGGTATTTATTAACTTGACAAATGCCAAAGGAAGGAGAATAAGGAACAAGAATCCAAGGCCTACAGGAGCCTGGTTTGCAGTGTCCATTGAGCACTTGGAAACCCCTGGCAAGTAAATGCTCCCAGAAGGAAAACGAACTACAGAATATACCTGTCTGAGTTAGGGTTTCTGTTGCTATGAAGAGACAGCATGACCAAGGCAACTCTTATAAGGAGAGACATTTAACTGGGGCTAGCTTCCAGGTTCAGAGATTTAGCCAATTATTGCCATGGCAGAAAGCATCACAGCAAACAAGCAGAAATGGTGAAGGAGAAGTTCTACATCTAGATTGGCAGGCAACAGGAAAAGGCAATGCCACACTGGGTCTGGTTTGAGCATAGGAGACCTCGTAGCCCACCCTTAGTGATACACTTCCTCCAACAAAGCCACACCACCTGGTTGTGTCACTTTCTATGAACCAAGCATTCCAACGCATGCGTCTATGGGGGGTTTTCCTATTTAAGCCACCGCATTCCAATCACTGGTCCCCATATGCTTGTAGCCACATCATAATGCAAAATGCATGTAGTCCAACTTCAAAAGTCCCCATAGTCTATAACAGCCTCAAACTCGTTTAGCAGTCCAAACTTCAAAGTCTCTTCTGAGACCCATGCAATCTCTTAACTGTATCCCTCGGTAAAATCAAACTGAAGAGGCATATCACGTACTTCCGAACATACAGTGGCACAGGTTATACACTGCCACTCCAAAGGGAAGGAAAGGGAGCATAGGGAGGAAATACTGGACTTCAGCAAAACCAACAACCAGATGGGCAAACTCCAAATTCTACATCTCCATGTCTGATGTCAAAGCACTCTTCGGATTCCAACTCCATTCCGCTTTGTTGACTGCAACACACATCTTTCTCTTGGGCTGGATCCGCTCCCTGTTAGCAGCTCTCCTTGGCAGATACCCCACAACTGTGGCATCACCAATATCTTAGTGTCTCCAAGGCAATCCAGACTTCACCTTCACAGCTTCACACAATGGCCTCTCTGGGCCTCCATGCAGGGACACCCCTGCCACACACCTGACCTCAGCAGCTTTCATGGAGCAAGGTTCCATTACCCCTTTCTTGTATCCTTAAATCTAAAGCCAGAGCCACTTAGCCAAACCTGCCAAGTTCTACTGCTTGCTGAGCTGGAACATGGCCCCTCCATCAGAATGCATCTGCACCAGCTTTTTGTTTTTGACGGTTTCCTTCACTGTCTAAGTTTGGCTGTACAGGGACTTGCTCTGAAAACCAGGCTCACCTTGAATTCAGAGATCGAACAGCCTCTGCCTCGAGTGCTGGGATTAAAGGCATGTACCACTAGGCTTGGCCCTAAATTTTTCTTTAATTCCTTTTTACAACTTGAAAGCTTACCTGGGTGGGATCTTGCCTTGACCTCACCACTCCCTTTATTTCATTTAATATCAGGCTTTTCTTTAATCTCCTGATCTCCTTGAGCATAGGACTTAACTCCATTCCACCTCTTGGCCCCTTTTCTCCTCAAATGGTTTATTTTCTGTTTTTCCTTGCTCAGCTTGCTCCTTTTCATTATAGATCTGCATAAGAGTGAACACTAAGCCTCATGATAGAGAATATGCTAGGCTGTTTTAAGATTTCTTCTCTCAACACAATCCAAAACTCTTCAATTTAGCCTTAGGCAGATTTTTCTGGACAAGGGCAGAAAGCAGCCACATTCTTAGCCAAAATATCACAAGAATAGTCTCTATGTCACATACAAATATTCTCCTCTGAAACCCTTTGAGCCCAGCCCCAACAGTTCAAGTCTCCCTCAGCACCACTGTCTTCCATGATCCCACTACCATGCCCCACTAAGCCCCACTTACAGCATCCAACTGCTTTTCTAATCCAAAGTATTCAAACACATGGGTCTATGGGGGCCGCTCATATTCAAATCACCACACCCCCCACCACACAGTCTGCGAATGTTTGTGTCTTTTTTTTTTTTTTTTTGGTTTTTTGAGACAGGGTTTCTCTGTGTAGCCCCGGCTGTCCTGGAACTCACTCTGTAGACCAGGCTAGCCTCGAACTCTCGTACTCAGAAATCCGCCTGCCTCTGCCTCCCAAGTGCTGGGATTAAAGGCGTGCGCCACCACCGCCCGGCTTATGTTTGTGTCTTTAGTTTCAGAACTAGCCACACTTCACCTTCGGGACGACACATCCAAGCCATTTGAACATATACAGTAACCCCCACTGCTCATCTGCCTCTTCACCAAGGGGGATAAAAACTTGGTCTATAGCACAGCCTTCATTATTATTAGTAGTGAATTTAAAAATAAAGTCCCCTAAAGCTGTCGAGATGGATTGATCTGGGAGTTTTGTTTGTTTGGAGTAAGGAAGTATTTTTCATTTTTATAGGATAATACAAAAGTGTTGCATCTTATAATTTTGTTTGTAATGAAGTAACTTTGTCCATTCTTCAACTGTAATGATCTCAATGTAGATCTCCATATTTCCAGATGTTTTTGATGCTCTATGATACAGCATGAAGTTTAATCTGTAGTTAGATGAGAAGCTATTTAAAGGGTTCACTACTGTAGCTATATAGTTAAGAGTAGTATCAACTTCTGTGTGGATGTAAACAACATAGTTAGCCTTTATTTATTCTCATGTCTAATGCTTTCTGATGGGCAGATGTCCTCTTCTGTTTAATCCTGGGCCAGGGGAATGGTCAAAGGGGTGAAGTTCACTTTTCCTGCTCTACGAGGGCTCAGTTCTCATTCCAGGAGGAAAAGACCCAGTAAGGATGTTCTTCTATATCAGGGTTTAAAACTGGGCTGTATTGCTATGACTAAGACTGAAAGGCTGTGGAGCTGTAGATATTTAATTTGTACCTTAAATGAATACACTTTGAAGCTTACACTTTTTAAGCTTATCCAAGGAAATCTATGTCAATCTTGGAAGCACACCAGAATCACCTGTAGAGTTAAAAATGTCAGTAATTCTCCTTTAATTGCTCTTGAGTGGACCTAGGTGGAAGACTGTGGAAATTCCCCAGGGTGTCCGAATGCACAGCTAAATCAAGAGCCACTTGTTTAAGAAACGAGCTTCAAATTGTTGATCTGGTTTTCTAATTAAACCTTGCAGTGTCCTGGTCTTTACTTTTATTGCAGTCAACAAAGATAAGAATTAATGTATAATATTCTTGCTTCTCTAAGTAGAATGTCTTGGACACATTTTTATCGACTGGAGTCTCTTATAATGATTAAACCCCACAAGAAGTTGAAAAATCTAAATTTGAACTTTGCATCTCAAAACCTGTTTTGGAAATGCTTGCTTCTTTCTCTTTTCAATTCAGCATGATTGCATTCTCTCTCCCTTTCCCGCTCCCTCTCTCCCTCCCTCTCCCCCTCCCTTACCCCCTCCCTCCCTCTCCTTCCATCCTTCCTTCAAAATAAGGTGTGTCCGGTCATCTCCCACACACTTCCCCTCCCCTAAGTTCTTTAAAATTCTTTCTTAATGAGTTTTTAATTCGGGTTTCCTGTTTCTCACCTATATATTCAGAGATAAAGCGCATGCTGATGTGAAGCATACATAAATATTTAGCAAAGATGGTTGTATTTTCAGAATGTATTAGAATAATACATCCATGGAAACAGAGCCATCATCAATAATATATTTTCCTTTGTAAATAAAGAACTCCTTCAGAGTAAGGTACTTTGGTTTTTTTTTTTTCACGTACCTCAAGTTTCTTAAAATGTGAGCTAGTGAGTCTAACCACTAATTATTTACTATGTTCTTGTTGTCCAGTAAACATGAAGTCAACCTTCGCTTCATCTGCTTTTATTGTGACATGCTTTGGAGTGAGAGAAAAGCAATGTGCCCAGGGTAAAAGTTGATCTGATGATTGTTCTTGTGCCACCTTTAAGGATTTATCACATCGCCATGTGATGGGAAAAAACATTAAAAAATGAGCACCACTTACACTCAGTCACTCACACACAGCACATGTGCACTGTGCTAGGATGTTGTACCTAACAGTTTAGCAGCATACAGCAGGTCTGTGTTCTTAACCAGAATGAGGACAATAAAGGGGCTTGTAGTGTAAGCTTCTAACTTTTGCTTTTGCACTTGATGAAAGCTATTTCCTTTACGAAGCACCGATTTGTTTTACTGTATGATTCCTTTAACCTGTGAGCAATAAAGACACAATGACAAAGCATATATTTAGTCATCAGATGAACAAAGAGGAAACTTGTGGTTTCAAAGAATAGCATTCTTTTTTCCTTTTTAAAGATTTATTTTTTTATCTATGTATGTGTTTCTGTGTGTGGATGCTACCTATCACTTATGTGTGGGAGGCCTAACCACCCATAATAGGGTACTTAATCCCCAGACTTGTAGTTATAGGCGCCTGTGAGCTGATTACTAAACCCAGGTCTTCTGGAAGAAAAGCAAGTGTTCTTAATGAGGAAGACATCTCTCCAGCCCCAACAAACAATTTTCTGATTATCATTACAATTTTACTTTTAAAAAATAATAAAAATGTAATTTGGACATAACAGTTCCAACCTAACTACCTTTCTGTACTTAGCACTGCTCTTTATGATGAAGGGAAAAATGAACTCCGGTCACCAGATTGCAGATGCCAAGTTAGATTTAAAGGGCCAAGAGATTTATCCTGAACAAAGCTTGTGAAAGAGGAGAGAGTAGGAAAATGGAATCTGTGTGGGGAGAGGGGGAATTTAGACTTGACAGCTATGAAGGGAGAGACTGAAGGAGGTGACTGTGGTAAGAAGCCTTCGTATAATAAAAGCTCCTAGAGCCGGGCAGTGGTGGCGCACGCCTTTAATCACAGCACTTGGGAGGCAGACACAGGCGGATTTCTGAGTTCGAGGCCAGCTTGAGTTCGAGGCCAGAGTGAGTTCCAGGACAGCCCGGGCTATTCAGAAAAACTCTGTCTTGAAAAACCACAAACAAACAAACAAACAAACAAACAAAAAACAAATAAAAGCTCCTAGAAAGTCTTGGCTAAGCAACAGGGAAGGAAGTGCAGAGTAGACACTTGCTTAAGTGTCTACTTAAGAAGGCCTGTAGGGTAGGAACATCTGGGCTCTAGAATGGCTGCTGCACTCAGCCACTGGCTAGGAGGATCTAGGAAGAACATAGATATAGCATTCATGTTACCATGGTTTCTGAAATCACAGTACTGCAAATTCCAGGCTCTTCCTTGAGAAGCATTTGGAGCAGTTCACTCCCTGGCTACCAGAGTCCAACCCTCATACAATCTATCTCTCAACAATGCTGGAAAGCAGCTCCTCCAAAGTCCCTATAACTCTCCACTCAAAGAAAAGTTAGAAGAAAAAGATATGTGGAACAAACTCATCTTCTAGGGGCTGTAACCGGGGCTCCAGGGCTTCCTTTTCTGTTCCCCGTTGGAACTCATCTCACCCTTCTCTGTCAGAACGGTTCTGAGGGCCCGCTTACATAGTCATTTGCACTGTTTGTAACCAGACTTTTCTAAGGCTTTGCTACATATCTACAGCTACATTGGGGGCTAAAGAACTCTGCAAGACATCTAAGTGGGTCACCTGGGTTCTTCAGCCTCTTCTTCCTGTCTCTCGTGTATAGAAGCAGCCATAACTTCTATTAAACAGAGTTATTTTTTTCTGGCCATGAGAGTGATTCCTCTTCTTATCTGCTGGTCTTGAATACAACCAGTCCAAAATATCTAGGTGGCATCCCATAATTCAATGAATCTCTTCCTCTCTCCTCTGGCAAGTGTGTCCCTATTGGGAATTTTTTTATTATTCTTTATTTTTACCTTGCAGAGCCTGTAGTTTGAGATAGGAAGCATAATTTTTTCCAAGGACACAGAGAATGATGGTAATTGTCTCTATTCATAACTGCTATCCCTTGGTCCCTAGATAGGTGTATCATCTTTAGACACATGAATTATCTTTAGGACTACACCACTTGCTATGTATTCTGGAAGACAGCACTTCATTTTCGCAGATGGTTAGCTCTTAGCCAGTGCTTAAGCTATGTCTCCAACAAGCCACCATCATGGTTTGTCAGGTGGTCTGTATCTGGATAGTATGGGGTGTGATATGGCCCGTGAATCTCAAGGCACAGGCCTCCACTGCTTCACTCTGATGCACATCTCCTGTGTGCAGATTCTGTTTTGTAGAATGCCCAAGTACCAGGCATTTCATAGGCTAAGAGATTCAGATCTTAGTGGAGGCTCTGTGAATGGCAAAGGACAACTCATAACTGAAATTAGACATTGCTTCTATCAGAAGGAACTGGTGGTCCCTTCAGAATGAGTAGAACCTGATGTCATGAACTTGCCACTAAGTGGCCTACTGGTTTCTTTGTGTAAAAGTGCCATAGAGTGTCCTTTCCTGGCTTTTAGTCACTGGAAGTAGCAGTTACATTAGTCTTGGTTAGTGACTATTTGTGCTGTGGGCCTATATCTAGATTCTATCTCTGCTACCACAGTTATTCCACTCATACATCCATCATATCCATAGCTGGAGACTGTCTAACGTCAACTGGCTAAAGGGATTGTTCAGTGGCTCTTCCTTCGTGGATGTGTATTAGCATGCAAAAAATGTTACCATTTCATGTCTATCCTCATGGGATTCCTATAAGCTTTACTGCAGTGGCCCACTTTAAAGAGTTTACTGCCTGCCCTATGGGACACCTGTTTCTAATCAAGGTCTCTAGCATTCCAGCCATGCCTTTGTTTTATTGATGTACTGGTTTGAAGTGACATTCTGTGTAGTGTCCAGATGGCCCAGATCTCTTCGGACTAAATTAAGACAGAGGGTGGGCGAGCTAACATAGCCTTGGTACAAAACTAGAAATGAATGTTGTTCCCTCTAAGTAATTTGAACTGCTTCTCATCCTATTTTCCAACTGCTTTCATTATCTTTTACCATCTGCTATGGTAAACTCAGGCATTTGGGAAGCCATCTAACAATGGCTCCGCTCTGACCTCTGGAGAGCATGCCAAGATGTTAAGAAGCATGCCTTGAGAAAGTGACCCATGTCTATCTTTGCATGTTCGTTTTCTCCGTTTAGTCCTTCGGTCCAGTATCCTTGTAATTCATCTTCTCAGTCTTCGGGAAATTCTTGAGAAATCTGCTCTAGGATCATCTCCATTATCAAGGCCAGCAAGCTGCTGGGATTTAATCTTAGTTATTGGTCTGATGGCTAAGAGAGGCAATGAGGCAACTGTTGGCTGGGGAAAGAAGACAGGGGTTCTTACAGGGAGAGACATTTGCATGTCTTTCTGCATGAGGGGAATCTAGATTTTGGCTGGGATGCTCGGTATTGACACTGGTGTGTCTTCTCATGTCCCTAGCTCACATTTCAGAGTCTCAAGTGCTTTCAACCACAACACTGGCCTGACTATAATGGACCACAATGGCTGAACACTTGCAAGAATCTTGAGATTCATGACTTTTAAATGTGATTTTTCCTCAGCTTGTCCTTGTCCCCACAGGAGGTAGAAGCCTATTTGAAAACTACCAAAAGTCCGCTGCCCCTCCTACTAGGTCTTCATTGCTAAAAGGCACCCAGCTACTCATTACTCTTCTGCATGAAATCATCCAACTCCATAGTCCTTAAAAGCACGGAACCCTTTGTCAAGGTTTGAATACGAAATGTCACAACAGGGTCCTGTGTTTGAACAGTTGGTCCCCAGCTAGTGTTTAAGGAGGTTGTAGAACCTTTAGGATTTGGGACCCAGCTGAAGGAAATAGGTTGCTAAGAGTCCGGCCTTGAGGGTTAAAGGTCACCATCATTTCCATTTTGGCTATCACTGATTCCTGACTGCCAATCTTCAGTCTAAGTTGAAACCCCAGAGATGTAGGGAGGGCAAGCGGGCAAAAGGCAAAGCTTCATTCTCTGGAGTCCTTTCCTGTGGGCTGCCACCAGAAGGTGTGGTCCAGATTTAGGGGAGTATTTCTCATCACCTTATCTAAGAACGTTCCTCACAAGAGTACTCAGCAGCTTGGGTTTCAGTTGTTTGCCATCTGACAACCAAGATTAGCCGCCACGTGAACTGCATCACCTTAAATCTCGAGCCAATACAAACTTCTCTTCCCCTAGGTTGTCTCTGTCAGGCATTACAGTACATTGACAAAAAGCATAACCAAAAACTTCCAAATGCCTGAGCCATTGACTGCACTGGCAAGAGTACTTTCATCAGACACCCTAGCCCATGGATAGTGATTTGCTTAGCAACTTAACAGCCATGCTGCCCTTTGGACCATGTGTGCCCCATATTCAGTCGGGATTGTGATTCTCCTTGCCAAGTGGTAGTGAATGGGCCACTCTCAGAACTACATCTTGCTCCCAACTTTGTGGAACCATATTTGGCACCAGTTGTGTTAGCCCATCTGTTGCAATAAGTGGAATTAAAGGCAGAGAGGTTATAAAAGAAATAGCCTGTGGAAGAGAAAGGAAGAAAGGGGTTAAGCCAGAGCCTCTGATAGGATTGTGTGGTCTTCTGGGAAAAGGCTTTGACTAAGCTGGTGGAGGGCAGGGACACCTCTAAATTCCTAAAGTGCATAGCACAAATCTCCACCCACAAATCTAAACATCCATATCACCAAGGCTGAAAAGCCATGGTCCATAGCCTCTAGTCTTAAGCTAGAGAAAGAGATCACAGAATGCCTTATTGCCTGGTGGGGACCTGACATTTCTAGTTTGGGGGAGTCATTAAGTTCACCTTGAGAAAATAACTGTGAGCAACTCAATGCAAGATTATTCTTCCTTCCTTTGTCTTCTTAGATTTGCAATCGTGCTAGGAGAGCAAGTTGTTCCCTGAAACCTATTTATGACAGCTTGCAGTTAGGAGACTTCTAAGCAGAACCTTAATTTGTAAAATCTCAACACTTCGTGACATTTTCAGCTACATAAGTGTTCAGGGTGGGAGCATGCTCCTTAGGCCAAGGTATGAGAGCTCACTTGTTCTTGGTATTAAACTACCACCATCTGCCTTAAAATAAATATGCTTGTGTGTTGTGTGTATGTGTGTGTGTTTGTGTGTTTCTCTGTGCATGTGTGTGTGTTTGCCTCTGTGTGTGTTTGCCTCTGTGTGTATGTGTCTGCCTGTGGATGTGTGTGTGTTTGCTTGTGTGTGTGTGTTTGCCTTTCTCTCTCTCTCTCTCTCTCTCTCTCTCTCTCTCTCTCTCTCTCTCTGTGTGTGTGTGTGTGTGTGTGTGTGTGTGTGTTTGCCTCTGTGTGTGTGTGTGAATGTAGACACACCAGGGCAGTAAGCACTTTTAATCCTTTAAGCCATCTCATCAGACCTAATTACCAACCTTTGAGTGTAACTACCACCAGGCAGTACAATCATTAAAGCAGGACAAGAATTTTCAGAGAACATTGGGAACAACAGATTCATTCATTTATTCATTCATTCAAAAAATAACTTGTACAGAACTCAGAATATTCTAGGTCCTGAGTGAATAACGTAGCCTGGGGTCTGTTCCCAAGTTTTGTCGGTTAGTTATCTATTGAGACAAGACAAAAAAAGAAATGCAATCTAAATATGAGGCAGTAGAGATGGTTATGCATGGGTAGACAGTGTTATTTACAGATGGTTTCTGCTATTCTCGTGTGAGAAAGAGTCTGGGATTTGAGTCCGAAGACAGGAGCACTTAAATCAGTGCCAGGTCTGAGACTTACTGGATGGCCAGGTCAGTTATCTGCTTGGGGCTCCTGTAAAATGAGGACAGAAACCTGTTGTCCCATCTCTTGTGAGAAACTGTGAGAGACAACACAGTCCAGAAGTGCTTTGGTCAAGCTTCCAGTTTCTGAATTAGTAATGTCTTCCAGCCCTTGTAATCACATAGTAACTTAAAACTGTCAGACGCTTAGCTGTACCCCCATCCACCCCCACCCCTCAGGCTGTGTCGTAGTTCATGCTAGGGGGGTGTGTCTCCACATTTATTGTTTTGAGATTGGGTCTCGCTATGTAACCCTGGATAGCCTGTAGCCTATATAGACCAGGCTGGCTTCCAACTCACAGAGATCTGCCTGCCTCCTGAGTACTGGGGTTAAAGGCTTGTGTCACAACACCCAGTAAGGCTTTAATGTTTGTTCCCAAGGAACAAAAACTAACTCAAAATAGACAGAACCTTAAGTGAAAGACTTCAAACTACAAAACTACTATAGGGGAAAATCAGGACACTGTTCTTGGCATCCATACAGAGAAAAGGAAACCCTCATACACTATTGGTAGGAATGTAAATTTGGGAAATAATATTGGATGTTCCTCAAGAAAATAGAATTACCATCTGATCCAGTTATCCTGACACTAGGTATACATCCAAAGGAAATGTAATCAGTGAACTGAAGAGACACTTGCACTCGGTTCATTGCTATTAACAAAGCCAACATATGGGACAAACTGCTGTTCACTGATTGATGGTGTTCAATGAAAGTGTGATACAGATCCACAGACACACAATGGAATATTGTCCAACCATAAAGAATGAAATTCTGTCACTTGTAGTGGCATAGATAGACAGGGAAGATAACATGTTAAGTAAAATAAGCTAGACGCAAACAGACAAAGACCATATGCTCTCACTTATAGATGGAAGTTAAAAGCTGATCTCCTCACAGAAGCTGAGGAGGGTGAAGGAAAGGGATTGGAGAAAGGGTGATCATCAATGCAGGGGTACAATCAGCAGACTGACTTCTTATGGGCTAAGCCAGCAGGATGAGTTTTGTTAACAGCTGTGTATTTAAAATACCCAGCAGATGCAGACAGGAACTTGTTCTCTGAGAGGCTCCACCCAACAGCTGACTCAGACATATACTGACACCCAGAGTCAAAAAGTGGATGAAGCCTGGGAACTCCAATCCAGAGGGAAGGACTGTAGGCCCCAAAGGAGAAAGGAACTCCACAGGATGACCAACAGAATCAACTAACGTGAACCCTTAGAGGTCTCAGAGTCTGAACCACCTACCAAAGAACATACCTAGGCTGGACCTAGGCCTTTCCATTCGTATGTAGCAGATGTGCAGCTTGGTCTTCATGTGGGTCCCGAATAATTGGAACAGGTGCTATTCCTAAAGCTGTTCCCCGTGTTTGGGGTATGTTTTTTCTAGCTGGGCTGCCTTGTCTGGCCTCACTGGGAAAGGAAACACCTAGCCTCACAGAGACTTGAAGTACTACAGTGTGCATGGGAATACCTAGAGGGCCCCCCAACTGTTCAGAGGAGAAGGGAGGGGAAGATGGGGGAAGGATTTTTGGAGGGAACAACATGAAGGGGGACATTGAGCCAGATATAAAGTGAATAAGTAAAAAAAAATTTAAGTTCAATAAAAAATACCTGGCAGAGATGATTTTGAATAGTTCCCACAGAGAGAAAATACATATTTGTTGCGATGGATATACCAGCTACCCTTGTCTGATCATTCCACACTGTACACATGCATTCAAATGTTGCCTCCACTCCACAAATATCTACCTTTATGATGTGTTAACTAACATCTAAAACACTTTAGAAACAAATAATTGTTTTAAAGCCCCATGGAGAAACTAAAGTATAAATATTAAAGACTGGGTGTGATAATGCTTACCTGTAACCCCAGCATTCAAGAAGCTGAAAAACAGGAAGATTGCAGCAAACTCCAGGCCAGCCTGGTCTGTATATGAAATCCCAGGCCAGCTTGTTCTACATATAAAATCCCAGGCTAGCCTGATCTACATATGAAACCCCAGTCCAGTCTTTGTCTGTGTATGGACTCCTTTGCCAGCCTGGTCTACATATAGAATTCCATGTCAGCCCAAGCTATATGACAAGACCTCATTGTAAGCAACCCCAAGCCAAACCTCACAAAACCAAATATTGCCATTTTGTATATTGTTACTTCTTCAATTACCCAGGATGATGATTCTCCTGGATCCTGGATCCCAGAGCAGCCAGGGAGGGGCCAATCTTGCTGCAGGTCCACTGACAGGTGCAGAGTGGTGTCCGGATGGAAAGTCATGGGAGTCCTACAACTTGTAGACATTCTATCTTCCGCCCCGTGATTAGCACTGCTTTAGACACTGGAGACTGGACACTAACGGAGAGACAACTGTCTACATTCTCATGGAAAATGTTTTAGCAGTGGGAGGGAGACAACAAAAAAATTGTAAAATTCATACAACAGTAGAGAGAAAATCAAATCAGGAAGGGGCAGAGTAAAGTCCCTAGGCCTGGGAAGAACTAAGAGAATGAGCCTTGTTGGTATTTTCTGTTTGGGGCAAAAAAGGACAGCAGTTGCAAATGCCCTGAGGCACGGGCACACAATACTTGTTTGAAGGGTAACAAGAAGGCCCCCTTGTTGGTGCAGTTGTGTAGGAGGTTTAGAGACTGGCTCAAAGGGCAGATGACAGTGTTTTGTAGTGTGAAGATAAAAGGGATCTTCTGAGAGTTGGGTGTCATGGAATACACCTAGAAGCCTGGCACTTAGGAAGTGGACAGAGCCAGGCAAACAGAACGAGTTTAAAGTCATTCTGGGTTACATAGAACCCTGTCTTTTGTGGGAAGACGGACTTCCATTAGTGGTGAAACTGTAGGAAAACTGGAATTTGAGTACTGCCAGTCACTGCCGCCTACTAAACAGATTTCCAAGACCAAAGTGTATTTCTGCAGAGTGCTTGGTGAGCATTGTCAAACACCGAGTCTTTGAGGGTTGAGAATTAATGGGACTGAGACAATAGACAGACTGGAGAAGAGCACTGAGCCCTCACAATGAAGCTGATTTGCAGTGGATGTTCCCACGGGACAGACAGCCATGATGGAGGAAAGTGGCCACCAGATGGCAGTATGTGCCTAGAAATGTCTGATGGTCTGGAAAGCCAGAATGGACGACCCTCTGGATTATCAGGAAGAGTCTCAGTTATTCTTCACCATCTTTTCTAACGCCAGGTGCCTAGAGCTCTGGAGGCAGGGCTGAGGTGTTCTGTCTCTTCCTGGGCAAATCTTCAGGCTGCCCCGCAAGGATGACTCTGAAAGATTTGTTCTTCCCAAACAAGTTCACAACAGAGTTTAACACAGGGATTCCTAGACCCCTGGCAGTCCACTATGCTTCTGAACTCGTCGGCACAGCGCCTTTAAATATATAGGACAGCATATTCTGGATAACAAAAGGCAGCCAATTTTGCTAAAAATGTAGTGAATATTTAAGAAGCTATGTGATGCAGTAACATCTCACTCATGTCTTTACTGATACGGGAATAATAAAGCCCAGGAGCAGGGCTTTTATCCATTCAGTCATAGAGCAGATGTAGGCAAAATGGTACTTCAAGATGTTTACAACTGTCCTGGGATGTTTGT
Organism: Grammomys surdaster; assembly: GCF_004785775.1. Classification (NCBI taxonomy): domain Eukaryota; kingdom Metazoa; phylum Chordata; class Mammalia; order Rodentia; family Muridae; genus Grammomys; species Grammomys surdaster. The sequence continues at coordinate 5,194,606 of NW_021604599.1, read as the reverse complement.
CACCTACTATCACATTAGACAAGCTGCTTCATCTTAGTAAGATGTCAGTGAAAATATTCATCGTCTTCTCCCTCCACACACTCTAGATTTCTTTGTTCAGTTGGACCTCTTCAGTTTGTCCATGGAGCCTGTGACTATTGAGAGACCCGATCTGCGATCCTTGGCCTTCAACACTTTCAAAAAGATTTAAGGTGACTGAGGGCACCTGTCAATGAGTCCTTACAGAACAAGTTCAATACAAAAACTGACACCTGAGGCAGCTGGGGCTCCACCACTCATGGTGGGGGGGGGTGCTTCAGCCTGGGGAGGCAACAAAGTATGTAAACCTTATTCTGGAAGGCAAAGGGTGAGCTGTCCCAACACTCACTTTCGTCGCCCATACCTCTGTCTGAGTGGACAGTAGCCGGGTGACTATGGGCCAGACTGGAGCTCTCAGCTGGTTCTGAGAGTTGCTGGAGTCATGAGTCAACACCAGCGGAGCTATTGGAGCTGTTTCTGTTATAATCTCATCTATCTAACATAGATTTTGTCAATTGAGTGCAGGCAGGAACTTCCTTCAAACAGTTTATAGAGGTGTCACTCACCTTGCAGTGGGGATGAATTGGTTTCAGGGATCTGACACACCTTCATCCTGCAGTACCCTCCCCTTGGACATCCTCCTGACAGTACCATCTGCCCCCACCTGCTTCTTGCCATGTCTCTGGGGCACTAGGATCTCTATCTTACCTTAGAGTCTCTCCTATCTTCTTTGTTAGCTGTGATGGTTAAATATTGATTGACAGCATCTAGACTCACCTTGGAGGCCTCTGGGCATGTATGTGGGACTTTTTCTAAAACAGGCTAATTGATATTGGAAGACCTACTCTATATGTGGATGGCATCATTTGGTAGGGTAGAGTCCTTGACATACATAATAAAACAGAGAAAATGAGTCAAATACCAGAGCTCGTCTCTTCCTGCCTCCTGACTACGGATTAGACACAACCAGCTCTCTCAAACCTCTACCACCTTGGCTTTCCTGCCATGATAGACTACACCCTCAAGTCATGAGCCAACATTTTTTATTTGTTTTACCCCCTTCCCTCCCTCCTTCCTCCTCTCCCTCCTTCCTTCCTCCTCTCCTTCTTTCCTCCTCTCCCTCCCTCCCTCCTTCCTCTTCTCCCTCCTCTCTCCCTCCTTCCTCTTCTTCTTCCTCCTTCCCTCCCTCCTTCCCTCCCTCCTTCCCTCCCTCCTTCCTCTC
>NW_021604599.1:5164586-5193266 GCF_004785775.1 Grammomys surdaster | reverse complement strand
CTCCCTCCCTCCCTCCCTCCCTCCCTCCCTCCCTCCCTCCCATCTTCCTTCCTTAAGTTATTTGAGAAAACAATACACTAGCTAAGCTGCTTCCTGGGTCTTCTTTGCTTTCTCCTCCATTGCTTCACCAAAGTGAAGGTTAATGTCAACCAGTCCCAGGAAGGATATACTAGTTGCCAAAAACCAGTTAATTCCAGTAGTTGGAGAACAGAAAAGCCTTTGAATTCCTAAGTCATTCTACTTAAAACATCCCCTTAACATCCATGCCCTCCCAACTCTCTATCTCCTACCCTGCTTTATTTTATTCAGGGCTCTTAATCTCATCCTAAAGTTGATTATTTACCTTATTATTGTCTGTGTCCCTCCCAGCATCATGCATGCTTCATAGGGAGAGGTCTCTGCAATGCCTGTCACAGGGTCAGGTATGTAATAAATGTCCAGCTAATACCAGTTAATGGAATGAACAGACTGAACTGGGATAAGGGTGCTGGCAACTCTTGAATTTCAAGTTTTCAATCTTTTGTTAACTGTTGCCTTTCATTGATACTGTGAGCATAAAAGCATCATGGGTCAGTTACATAGGGTTATTTTAATGGAACAAGATTGATATAACAATTCACTTTCCTTAGAACAAATGAAAGTTCTTTAAAAATCATTTCGCCTAAAGTGTCTATTTTATTATTATGCACAGGGTGTGTATGCTAATCACTCTGTTTTCATGCCCTGTGGTCTGCACAGTTAAGGTACAGCTCCCTGGGACAAGTGTGTGGAAGACTCACTGATCAGTCACTGGCAGCGTTCCTGAAATGTGTTAGCCAGGACACTGCTGCCAGCAGGGGGCACCAGCAAGCAACCACAGGGACAAGCCCAGCCCAGTAACTGCATTTTTTATCTGCAGCTTACTGGATTGGTCTCACATAGCAACACCATTTATTATTGACTCAAATGATTCCCAGGACCTCACAGAAGGCATGCTCCCTCAAACATGGAGAGACGCAGCCCCAACATAAGTGAGGCAAGTGTGAGCATCTTCAAAATAATAGGCTCAGGTCATTCATGTCCTACCTGGTTTTATGATACCTATCTATCCTTCCTGCAACTAGCCAGTCTTTAGACTCACACTAGCATTTGAGTTTGTTTGCATTAAATGGGTTAATGAGAACTGGGCACCAGCGTGGGCATCTTTAGAGTACTCAGAACAGAGAAGTTTAGCTTCTATAATGTAAAAGGTGACAGTCCCCTGGGGCCAGGTAGACCAGGGGCAAAGCTGTGCTCTGCTTCAAACACAGCAGTTTTAAAGTAGGTACAAACTGCACCACTGTGAGAAGTATGAAAAAATATGATGAAGATGAGGGATACACATAAGAAGTACATTGTGTATATATAAAGCAGTGTATTGTGAAATCTATACTAAGTCTGGATATGGATTTAAACAGATATATAAGAGGTGTGCCCATAAATCTAAAATTATTCAGTTTAATGAGCTATTACTTATTCTGATATCAATTTAATTCTTTGTAAGGGTGACATAGCATATATAAGAATGAAAAGCAAAGGGCTACTGAGTGATTGTTAAAGTTCCTTCATTTTTGAGACACTATATGACTCCAGAGAATAACACTGGTTATTAAGGAATTCTAAAGGATCCTAAAGTATTTACTTCAGTTATTCTAGAGACTGTTGACTAGTGCCCAATAGAACCCCATCATTTTCTGCTCCCCAGACTTTTGAGATATAAATGTAAATCTCCCAGCACATTAGATTTTATATATATATTTGGTCTTATGCAATGGAGCCATAGACATTAGGACGTTCTCTATTTGTCCTGTTTTATTCAACATTTGGGTAAGAAAATAGATTAAAACAGATTGTTGCATGCAGCTTCTATTTTGTGGCTAAACAAAGCCATGTAATAGTACAGTACCAACTTTACTTTGATGGACACCTTTCCCAGTATTGGGTTGTTTTAAACAATGTTGCCCTGAGCATTCTTATTCATGTATCTTCACACAGAATATGGAAGAATTGAGAGAGGCTGAGAATCCAACCTCTGTGAAAATCCAGTACCCTTTGCATGCAGAGTTGCTGATCCGTCACTACTGCCCACAAGCATTCCAGGGTGAAAAACTTTCAGTCTATTAACAGAAACAGGAAGCAACCTGTTCAAAAGTACTGTGCATGATTGCTTGGAGTGTAAAGAGGTCATTTATCATGCTACCTTGGGTATATCGTGGATTCAGTCTTTTATGCTCTCTCTCTCTCTCTCTCTCTCTCTCTCTCTCTCTCTCTCTCCTCTCTCTCTCTCTGCGTGAGTGTGTGTTTGTGTGTGTGTGTGTGTGTGTGTGTGTATGTATGTATGTATGTATGGTGTGTGTGTCTCTCTCTGTGTGTGTATCTGTGTGTGTGTGTGTGTGTGTGTGGTGAGAGGGCTGTCTCACACTGTAGCTTAGGCTGGCCTAGAACATACTATGTGGACCAGACTAGACTTGGGCTAATAGTAGAAATCTTCCTGCCTCATCCTTTTGAGTGCTTAGTTTACAGACAGGAGTCACCACACCTGGATTTAAACATCTTCTGATGTGTTTACTCTGACAATCTCTAAGAAGACTATATCTAGAGGCAAGATTGCTAGACTCAGGAATGCATAGCTCACGTTGTGCTGGATAAAGATATGCTATTCTCCAATTGCACACATACACTAATTAATGCCCCACCAACAATTCACTGACATTTTATTGTACTATGTTTTCAGCATTTGATTTTGTCTAACCTTTAAAGTTGAACCAATGTACAGAATGGTCAATGGAGGCACATGTTCATGGTAGCTTTGTTAAGTCTCTCCCTCTTCCTCTCTCTACACCTCTTTCTCTCTTCCTCTGTCCTTTTCTCCATTTCTCTCCTTCTACCCCTCTCTCCATGGGTATGTGCATATGTGTCCCCGCAGAGGCCTTGAGACTTTCCTCAGACGGAGTCTACCTTGCTTTGTGAGGCAGTGTGTGTCACTTGGTCTGGAACTTACAGATTAGGTTTCAGCAGAACCTCTGCTTCCTTCTCCCTCCCCAGCACTAGGGTGACAAGCGTGTGCCACCACGCTCTGCTCTCTCACTTGTGTTATGGGAATTGATTCAGATGCTCATGCTTGTGTGGCAAGCCATTTACCCACTGGCCTGCCATCCTCAGTCCCATCTAAGGCTTTTGTGCATGTTTCTCTTTGTATTTTCTACTGAGGTGTAAGTCACATATTTTATGTATATGAATGTTTCCAATAAAGGACTAGATTAACAAATCAGTGTATTCCTTTATTTTGTGCTCTCTGTGTTTTATTAGTGTTGTCTTCCAAAAGATGTGCTTTGCTTTTTATATTTAAATATTTAAACTTCTAGAATTGATTTTTGTTCATTGTTCAAAGTGGAAATCAAAATCTATCCTTCCTTCTCCCCTTTCTTTCCCCCTCCCCTTTTTCCTTCTTGCCCCTACCCGACTTTTTAAACCACAGAATCATCTGTTAAACGTGGCTGATTTCCAAACTCTGATCTTCCCTACGCCTTCTCATGTATCTTCAGCTCGGCACTACGTGAGCACTGATGTGTGAACCTATGCGGAATGTGCCATTTTGAACCATGGATCCACTTCTCTGTCCTTACACAAATACCTCCGTCTCCACATCTGCCACTGCAGAGTGAATCTTGATATGCTTCGGTAGAACACATTGTCCCATCTTGCTCTCTGGGAGAGCCCTGGCTGCTCATCACTCTTAGCTTCTGCAGAAATGAAAATATAAAGCTACAGTCTCTTTTTTCCCCTCTCTGACTAATTGTTTGTTGGGCATCTTTTCATAAAAATCTACTTTATAGAAACAGGCAGCTTATGTAATTCTTATTCCTTTCAGTCTCAGAAGATTTGAATGTGAAAAAGCTTGAATTTTCTTTGGGAATAAAGCTTTTTTTTTGCAATATACATATTTAATAGGGTGGAAAGGAGAATAGAGAATAACTATCCTTAATGTCTTGGTATCTCATTTACAAACAAGCCCAATGAGTCGTTCAAACAAACTTTACATTTGCATTAATTTAAACAAGATGATGTTAACTGGTAGAGCGTCACATGCCCTTGTCCTATACCATGTCATCTCCTTTGTTGACAGCCCTGGACGCTCTCCTGCTCCTTCTTCTGTAATGTTTATCTACTTTTCCTTACATATCAGTGACCTGAAACACCTGCTTTTAATTCTCATTTTTCTATCAAGTTCTTATATCAGGCACTACATTAAAATTACCAATAAAGCCCACATTTCTCACAGTGCATTTAAACATGAGCCAGACATTTAGTAGCATTTTTTAAGTCCTAAATAGTATCGGGGTGCTGCCTTTACTTGAAAATATTGACAAAACTCAGCATTAGGAAAATGGGGGTGGATTTTGCAGGAAGTCTGCACTACTCTATGTCAACCTATGAAAACACTATGTTTCAAAATACAGTATGAGCATCCCTAGGGAAATTTTGATGCATAAACAAATTTGGAGATTAAGCATTCTATCTTCTCAAATGATATCTTAAAAGTCAAGGACAGAATCTCTTAAACGTAAGCTATCCCATTAGGCCAAGTGATACAGCTTTAATTATAATTTATGTTAATGAACTCCTGTAAAAAAAAAAGACACAAAATGGAGTCCCATAGACCCTTAAACATTATAGGCTATTACCAATACTTGGCTACCTTCCTGAATTTGACTATGAGACCATATTGCTGAAGGAACCACACACGTGAGTAGCAGAATATGGCAAAACCAATCAAATACTCACCCAGAAGCTTCATCTCTGTTGTCTAGCTAGCTCTCCTGGCACTGGAGAGTGCTATGCATACGGCCAGAAGAGAAGAGTAATCATGAGTCTCTTCTGTAAGCTGTAAACCCTGCAGCTTACAACAATGACTTTCTGGACAGGATATACCCACTGGTCCAACAGTGGTATAAGTGTTATGGAAGTAACAAGTCACTTTCTGAACAGATTCCATAGCTCCTTAGATCCCATAGCTAGCACTGCTGGAGTAGACAAGAACCTGTAGCTAGACAGATTCTAGACAGATTCTCTGTTAAATTGATGTAATAATAAAAGGCATCTTAATGACTTATAGATCAGTACAGCTCTCAACTCTCATCAGGAAAGATTCTTCTTGTAATAGAAGAAAAACAGCATAGGCAATTAACCTTCAACTGGTCAATGTGCAGAGAACAAGAGACTATGGAATTCTCATCCTTAAATGGAATATACATATCACACTTCTCTCCCCTGCCCTGCCCACAAAGGCTGAGGAATCTTCACAGAGGGGCAGAAAGGATTTGAAGATGATGTGATGGATAACATCAAGAAAACAGTATTTCTTAGACATAATGTCATTTGTACATATGAGCTTACAGTGATTGTCACAGCATACACAGACCAGCTCAAGCTCAAACAAGACAAAATCCCTACGTGGGGAAGGGAAAGTAGACAGGAAACCTACCACTAGCCGAGGAGCCATTAGCAATTGATAGCTGCCATGAGAGGAAGGACCAGTTTCCTTTAATGATGTGATTCTTGATAAGTTGACCACTCTCCAGGACAGGTCCCAATTCCAAGACTAGTTGAACAACACAAACTAGACTTAATGGGAGGTGAGGGGAGAAAACTCAAAATTGGGTGGGTAAGAAGGGGAGGATGGAGAGGGTGGATATGGAGGAGTTGGGAGAATGGGTGAATATGACCAAAATATGTAACGTCTCCAAGAATTAACAAAAATTTATTTTTCAAAAGGTCCAGACAAGAAGGTAGGAATGAGGATGGTCATTGCTAATGATACGTTGGCTAATCATAAATTGACAGCCAAGGACAGTGACTGTGATTTCTGGAGCTGCTGCTTTCTGTTTATAGCATCAGGTTTTCCTAAATTCCTTGGACCTACATTGTGAGTTATAGTAATTAACTTACTCTTCCTCAGAACCTTTTTTTTTCTAGCTTCTTCTGAAAAAGGTGCTAAATCAAACGCCTGGATTCCTTGGAGGAAACCCAGGTGACAGCTGAAGATGATAGGGAAGAAGCAGGATTCTGCTGGAGTTGATATCACTGTACCACACAGACCTCATCTGATGTCTGATGGCTTCAGTGCAGGCAAACTACATCCTCAGTCACTGAAGTTGGCCTGGCCCATCTTTCACTAATTCCTGAGCAGAGGTTTGGAGGCTCCATTTAAAAACTGGACAGCATGTATTTTACAGATGCTCTCCCCATTTCTACTTCTAAAACTCATGCTTTCTCACTCTAGTTGGATAAGATTCTTTTCCCAAACAGGTTTTTAACAGTTTCTAGGTGGACATTTTTTGCCACCCACCACCATCTTGGCAGGCATAGAAACCTCCAAGGGCAGATAGTCTGTTTGCCATTCATCCCAGCAGGTCACTGTACTAGCCTGATGCTATCTTTGCTCTAAATGAGACAGGCTTTCTTGAGCTCACAAGTTCCATTCCCTTGGTGTGCAGGCATAGGTCCCCCTCCTCACCTTTTTGTTCCTCTCAAGTCTTTAGGCGGTTCTAAGAACTCTTGTTAAGGAGCCATTTCTCAGTCTGGCTTGCAGGGAAGCCATGCATTTGTCCACCTCCTATGACCTGCTCTGTCCTCTGTCAACTGTAAGGGAGACTTAATAGACATGTCGAGCTGGGCCAGAGTATATAAAAATCTATAAGCCATTAACTATAGCTATATTAAACTAATAAGAATCAATTCCCACACTTGCCTTCAAAGCATGCTGGGCCCCAGAAGCAACTTGAAAAATGACAGTCTGCAGCTTGGCTTGTGATCAGAGGGGGGTGGCCAGGAGTGTCAGCTCCCCAGAGCCTACATTGTCCAGCTCTCAGGAGCAGGTTCCTTGGTTAGCCTTTGGAGGCAAAGTCTTCTGTACTGGGGCCATTCCTTAACACTGGAATGGAGGCCCAGGAAGGGTTTAACGGGAATTAGTAATGGCCAAGCTCCTAAAGTAATTGGGCTTGAAAATGCCCAAGTTTTGCTTCTCTAAATGGCCCTGGGCTGCATTATACCTATTGATCTCCCCAGCTTTCGCAGCCTGTAAATGATGAGCCTTTTAACGCACTCCATGACTGAAGGGCACACCACTGTGAGAACAGCTCATTTCATTTTTTTCGATTTATACAAAAGATGCTGTGGCCCAAGCCCTCTAGGCACCCATCTCAATACATAAATATGCCAATTAAGCTAAATGGAGATCCTGCAGGTTAAAAGTGCCTGGTAAAAGATGGAAGCCTTTTCCAAAGCCAGAAGAAAGTTGGTCCACAGAGGGAATGCCAAAAATCAACAAAAGTGGGCTTGTGCCAAACTCTAAAGGTCAAAAAACAAAAATAAATAAAAAAAAAGAAAGCGAGGCTTCTAGGTTTTCAGGTGTGTGTTGTAAAAAAAAATCCTTAAACTGTAAATGCATGATCTTTCTTTTTTTGTAGGTATGTGTGTTCCTATGTGGGTGTGTTACATATATGTACAGATGCCTGTGGAGACCAGAAGAGGGTGTTGAATTCCGAAGAGCTGAAGTAACACACGATTGTGAATCATCCAGTGTGGATACTGGGAATTGAACCTGAGTCCTTTGGAAGAGAGACAAATCTACTCTTAACCACTGAAGCATCCTTCCAACCCCAAATGCATGAATCTAAGCATCTACTATTACATTTTTCCTTTGTATGTTTCTAGGTTAGGGAAAGGGAACAAAGTCTTAAAGCTGAACCGACTCTAAGGATCTCTTTTGGACACACAAGGTTAGATATACTATCCCTTGCCTTCCATAGCAGTTCATTACACCCAGAAGCTTCACTGGAGGAAGTGGATAGCCAGACTCTGTCCCCACAGGGAATTAGTGAGGAGAACAATACTATCGGACGATTCTTAGAAGTTCGGATCAATAATACATGACCAATGGCTCACCTGTCATCCCATCCCTGACCTGATTAGGCTATTTCTACCTAGCCAATGGTACTGAGGGTGGCAGAAGTTTAGATCCCAAAAGTGAACTGAAGGAACCTGGCTGGTTGTTCTCCAGCCTACAGACAAGTTGAAAATACTGCTCTCGGGAGGGGCTCCCAAAGTGGATCTAAATATTCAGTCTCAACCACACACATAACCAAATTCCACCGGCAACCAGCATTCCTGGATCTTCTATGATGTTCCCCTTACTCCAGACCTCACACGGTTGGAGAGCACATAGAGCAAATTTGGCAGTTTAGAAGCCACAGATGGCAACAGCTGAAAAGAACTTTACCTCCTGCTCTCTGGCCCTCAGTGCTTTGCTCTTGGCCACAGACAGCATAACCCTCCAGCTTTTCTCTCAGTATTATCAGAAAGCCTTATGGAAGTACAGATTCAACAATATGAACCTTATCAAAATCAGTTAGCCCCAGGAACTTAGTTCCCTCCACTGCTCCCTCATCCAGTGATGCTGTGAGCACCGATTTATCTACTCGACGTCAGTCACCTGCCCCCAATCGCTGCCCTGTCCCCTGCTTTCCTTCCCCATTACACATAGTCATCAGCAACTGCCTTCATTTCCTTAAGACCTCTGTGATTTTCTCTTTTCCCACTTAGCTACAGAAAAAGAAGTTTCAAAGACCCTTGAATCTCTGTGCCAATCGCAAGACAGAATTAGAACCATTCTCTAGAAAATAGGAACAGGATATGACATTTATTTCATGGTTTCCATGGTCTCGAAGCCTCTTTACTCCCTTGTTTCTGTAACCCCTTTTTTCCTTGAGTCGTCTGCATTGTCTCTGCTCATCTCCAGTTGGAAGGAATGAGTATATATGTTTCAGTTTCCATCGACAGACTGTTCATCTAGTTTTCAGAGTTGATATGTTGTGGGGCACTGTGCTGGGCCTTTAGATCAGTTAAAGTCTATATATACTCTGTATAGTCACTGCTTCAAACCACTCAAACAACACATCTAAGGCTATAGAACTCATTTCTGGAGGGCCAATTATAACCAAACTATAATAAATAAAACCCTGTCACTCTCTAGGAACTTGGAAGTACTGACAAAACCTTCTGGTCCATAAGACTCTGGTATGGATGGATTGTTTGCTGATAAGGGCTGTAGGAAGGCTGTGTCACAGACAGTCACTTTGGAGAGTCAAAAATTTGCTGGGCAGTGGTGGCACACACCTTTAACCCCAGCATTCAGGAAGCAGAAGCAGGCAGATCTCTGAGTTCAAGGCCAGCCTGGTCTACAAAGTGAGTTCCAGGACAGTTAGGCTACATTGAGAAACCATATCTCAAAACACACACACACACACACACACACACACACACACACACACACACCAAAATAACAAAACCAAGGCTAGTCTTTAGTAGCAAGGGGCTAACAAGGGTAGGGGTTCTACAGAGGCTGTGCAGAGACTAAGGAGAGGAACATGGGCCTACAGAATCTTTGTTTTATCTTATAGGATTGTGACGGCAATTATTGATTTTCAAATAGGTATTACTACCATTTGGTCTACACAATAAATACCACCATGTGCTTCTGTGTCTGATGCTGTCTCTGGGCAGAAGATGAAGAATCACATTGATACATATGTCTAGTCTTCAGCATCAGTGAGCTCTTGTTTTTCCAGCCAGATTCTATCTCCCATTAGCTGTGTGGGCTCCCTGATACAAATCACATATACCCATGAGCCTCAGCCTCCCATCTGTAGATGGAGAAAATAATGTGCCTCACTCAGCCCATGTGGTGTCTGAAGATCTACAGGAGAAGTATGTAGCACACAAGTGTTATATGCTGGAGGCTGTGGAGAAAGGAAAAAGACAATTTTATACTCAAGGGCTTCTGGGAGGGGTAGAGGAGAAGTTCAGATCTGGGCTGTGGTGGTGGTGGGGGGTCAGGGGGTTAGGGGATAACTATTTGGCTATATTTGTCTCATGGGATTCCTGTGAGGAAAAGTACTGAGCAAATGCACAAGGAGATAGTCTATCTTTCTCGTGCCCAGTGGCAGAATGAAGAAAAGGGATAACAATGGGCAGGGAAACAGATCTCAACTCATCAAAAAGAATAAATCTCCAATAAAAAGAATTGCCATCTGGGTCTGGTGGTACCTGCCTGTGATGGTAGCTCTTGGGAGGCTGAAACAAGAAGATGATGTGCTCAAGGCCAGCCTGGGCTGCTGGGAGACTCTGTCTCAAAAGATGCTAACAATAACAGACAGATGCCAATAATACTGATATTAGTAATAATGACGATGGTAAGTGGCCACAGAGGAAGGAAAGGAGCCTTCAGACAGGGAGGTATGGTAGTCAAAGATGGATTTTCCTCAGTAAGAAATGCTTTAAAAAGGCATTCAGGGAACAACTGAGTTTATATTGTTTTCCTCCTGCCCGGGCTGCCTGACCTTTCTGTGAGACTCTCAAAGTCAGAGTATGTTCCATCTTCTCTTCCCTTTCATCCACTTTCATTGAGCTTTTTTCCCACCACTGCTCTGCCTCGGGTCTCTCATCTGATCTCCAGGCACTGCATCTCTTGGTGATTGAACTTGGATGGCTCCAATCCCCTGTTCCCAAATGGACCTATCATTTTCCTCCTCAAACCTGGCCCTCCTCCATGTTGTGAGCCAGGACTCAAAGCCATTTCTCAGGCATGCCACTTTCAAAGGACTCTCCTGCTGAGTTTCAAAGGGAAGGAAACAAAAAAGCAGCAAGCACTGTCAGTAGAGGGAGATCTTAGATAAGAGAAGCCCACAGGCGGCTGTGTCAACACACTTTTACATCTATTTTTTTTTTTAATTCCAAAATAAAGTTTTGAAAATTTGCTGTTTTTCTAACTACGAAAAACTTAATGTTGCTGTTTCATAACCCCTGACAAGGTTTTTATTCCCTGTACCTACGCAAATTCTTTCTGCTATCATTTCTTATGCAACTGAAGCAAACTTGCTACTTGAATTTTGATGTCCACAACACTCACAAATATGCACATTCACTGTTTTGAATTTATGCAGAGGCCACTCCACGGATCCCACAGGCCGTGTGGCTGAGTCCAAGATAGACACACCCAGACAGGCAGACAAGCTGGCTGTAGACCATACCCCAGGTTTACCAGGATGCTCACCCTGCTTATGCTCCCACCTTCACTGTCACATGGTCTAGTGGTAGAAATGGTCTGCCACCAGCCTCACTCTTGGCTTCATGCAGTCTTACATCCTTGTATTTCCATGTTTCCCTCCAAGTATAGTCTGTATTTTATCATTACATACAACTTTCTCTTGGGAACTAATTTAAACCCTTTTATAAAAAGGCAGGATTGGATGCATGGATGCATGGATGCATGGATGGATGAATGGATGCATGGATGCCTGGATGCATGGATGGATGGAAGGATGGATGGAAGGATGGATGGATGCATGCATGAATGGATGAATGGATGGATGGATGGATGCCTGGATGCATGGATGGATGGAAGGATGAATGGATGGATGGATGGATGCATGGATGGATGGATGCATGGATGGATGGATGCATGAATGGATGGATGGATGGATGGATGGATGGATGCATGAATGGATGGATGGATGGATGGATGGATGCATGGATGGATGGATGCATGGATGGATGGATGGATGGATGGATGGATGGATGGATGGATGGATAGATACATGGATGCATGGATGCCTGGATGGATGAATGGATGGATGAATGGATGCATGGATGGATGAATGGATGCATGGATGGATAGCTGTAGATAGCTACTCATATAGCCACTTTAATAGAAAGGCTACTGATACATATTTACTATTTCTGTTAACCCCACTTGAAGCTTTTCTATAATTTAACTCCTTTCCCCACTCATTCTCTTCTCCTGCCCTCTTTATTAATAATTACTCATCTTGTCTCTAGGTTAGGATGGCATTTCAGCTTTGATTGTCCTCAGACCACATGACATCATCCCTCAAGGGTTCATGCACATGAACTACATGAGCCTGCTGAGTCAGCTGGGTTTACAATCGCACAAGCATGTGTTGGGTGTTTACAGCCTTCAAGGAGAACTCACAGGGCTGAAAGTGAGTGTGTAAGAGTAAAGGTATGTGTAAGTCAATCCTTCAAGACCTTTCAGGAAAAGCACTAGAAAGAAAATAGTTTTTTCAAAATTAACAAATTAACATTACCAGTGTGGTGGTTTGAATGAGAATGGCCCCTGTAGGCTCATATATTTGAATACTTGGTCCCAAGTTAGTAGAACTCCTTAGAAAGGATTAGGGAGGTGTGGCCTTGTTGGGGGAGGTGTGTCGCTGAAGACAGACTGAGATTTCAAAATACTGGAGCCACCCAAAATCACCCTCTGTCTCTGTCTGTCTGTCTGTCTGTCCCTCCCTCTCCCTCTTCCTGCTTCCCTCCCTCCCTCCCTCCCTTCCTCCCCCCTCCCTCCCTCCCTCCATTCCTCCTTCTCTCACTGACCCTGCAGATCAGGATCTAAGCTCTGAGCTATTGCTCTACTAATATACTTGTCTTCCTGCTTCCTTGCTCTCCACCATGATGGTCATGGCATCTTAAACTATAAGCTTCAGATAAATTTTTTCTTCTACAAGTTGCCTTGGTCATGGCATCTTATAATAGCAATAGAAAAGTGAAGTGGAAACTTAAGGGTTCTTTAGAAAGTCAATTGGATGGGGCAAAGACGTGAAAGGATGTTTTCTTAAAATAGACACAGGTGTGAAAGGCTAAGGCCGACTCATGAAAAAATGTTTTGCTGAAGCAGACACAGGAGAGAGAATGTTCTGTGAAAGCAAGCATGTAAAAGGACAGGTGATGAAGGACTCTTTGCTAATAACATGCATGTATTGGTCCACCTTACATTGTGTAGTTGAGTTTGTTGGGACTCCATAGAGATAAATACATCAAAACATTTCTGGTGGTGTCCTGCAATTTCTTGCTGCTTCAATGCACTTGGGCTGATTTGAATGCATATGTTGAGGCAAAACCCATGCTGAAGCAAGACATCTGCTGAGGCAAGGCATGTGCTGAGGTAAGGCACAGGGAAGACACATGATGTTTGGAGGGTATAAATAGGACTCAACCAGAGTGAGAGAGAGAGAGAGAGAGAGAGAGAGAGAGAGAGAGAGAGAGAGAGCTTAGCTTGCTAGTACAGCTAGCTATATATGCAATGTGTTCTGATCTTTGTTTCCCTGAGAGAGGCACAGTCAAGAATGTCTCCTGGTATTTCTGTTGGTTCCTCCTGCTGACTTGAGCTCAGGCTGAGGCCTGGATGTCTCAGCTAGGTTGTGCCACCACTGTTGCTGACCTGACTCTACTGAACTGGATTGCTAATGTATCCGTGAAGTGTTTGCAAATGGATCGAGCTGCCACTGCCTGCTAACTTGTGAACTGAATTGCCGATTTCCAGCTAACACAGATGGGAGTTGCTCCAAAGAACCTTTCCAATCAGGTCCACTTCCCCCATATTCTTTCTTTCCCACTACCTCTGGTGAGTGGTAGGCTACAAAGAGGTTAAAGTGTTTAAGAACCATCATTAAAAATAAGGTTTAGGTTGGTATGATAGTAATCAAGCTAAATCCTTTTATATTATATAGAAATATGCAATGCAATTCAGACCAAGATAAAAAACAACCAGGAGCTCCAACTCTCCAAGAACTTTGGTTATCATCATGCAAGTTCATAACCAAGTCATCAAGAGCTAGGAAAAGGTTAGTTCCAGACTACATGAAAAAACATGCTGAACTAGGAACCACTAAGCACTTCATGGATTTAAATGGAAAAAAGCAGAACACATAGGAAGCAATAGAGGAGAATACCAGAAATGTGACAAGAAAAGACCCTGGACAGAGAAACCAAAAATTCATTGCTTGGTCTCTTTTGGTTGCTGCACTGTAACACAAAGCTTCTTATTACCTATGCTATATGCAAAACAGCAGACAGCACACACTAACCAATCATTTGCTCAGCAGTCTTTAGCTTCAAACACTTTATTATAGGACTTCAGTTTGCTTGGAACTTCCTGCCATGATGTGTGCATGTCAAATTCATGATTCAGTAAATTTTTCTTTTAGCGCCTTTGAGTCTGGCAATGGTGTATTCTTTCATGCTCAGCACTGTAGTTCACTTTGTTACCCTCTGTGCAAGAACTCATGTGCTTCCTCCCAGCCTCCAAGCTTGGGTAGTCAAATAGTTCATCCATTTTTCTTTCCTGAGATGCCATCACTCTGTAACATATTATGACAGTGCACATAACCATGCTTTATAAATGGTAAAGCAGTGAACGTGCATTAATTGCTGTAATTACAAGTAGCTGTTCTGAGGATCTCAAGTTGATCTCTAATCACAATTGCTGTTGTCAGGTCAAATGTGAAAAGAACTCATGCTCCTTGCCTCTGTGATGGCTGTGCCAGTCAGGCACGGTGCTGTTGTGACAGCTGGGAATCATCTGGAAATGAGCTTCACTTCACTGGGCATGTCAGATGGTCATTTAAAAAGCTAGCATCTATTTTTTTTAAGAGAAGATATTAGAACCGGTTTATGTTCAAGAGGTCTGGGCCTCCTGCTAGGAGAGGGTCTCAGGCCAGAAGCTGAGGGCCAGACTTCAAAGTAGGAGCTTGGGGACCCAGTGATGTGATAGATCTTGTGGCAGCATTGCGCTGACGGTCAGCTAAGGGAGAGGAGTTTGCAATACAAAGCCAGCTTTGACAGGAGACAGGTGGTGATCTTGGCAGCCCATTAGCTTCAGAGAGAGCTAGCCAATGGCCTGTGGGTGTGCTGGCAAGAGGGTAAGGTCTTCTCAGAAGGGCTGGTGATGGTGAGCAAGCATGAGTGATGGTAAGTTCTAGAACATCTCTGCTGGTGTAAGAATGCTTAAGCATACATGTTGGATCTCTTACTTTTGCTCTCCCGGGCACCTTCCATCTTCCTATAGGTCAACTCATTCAGCAAGTATCATCCCTAGACATATGAGAATCCTACCCAGACTCCGTTTATCATGCTTTCTATGGAATAAATACTTTCTTCCAAAATATTTCTCCTAAGTTCAATACCTATTTGGTAGGACTAACAAAAATTTACTTCTCATCTTGCTGTCAGATTCCTGGCTCTGTAGATGCAGAAGGAAATGTGGAGGGAAATGTCACCTTCACCAAAAGCTGGAGAGTGGAGAGGGTATATATGCAGATGCACCTGTATATGGAAGGATGAAAGAGAGCGAAACCACTGGTGGCCTTCAGAGCAGTGGACTAGAAATATAAAGGACAAGTGCTTCACACAGCAGATGGGGGACATCATTGTGTGTCCTTTAAACCTTTTGAACTTTTAATTATATAAATATATTGGCAATTCAGAAATTAAATTCAAGTAATTATCAATTTCATGATAACCTCATGATACCTCATGATACCTCAGTATGTATATGAGATCTGCTTTTATGTGAGAGGTCTGACTTTCTTAATACTACCACCCATTTCCCTGAGGGTCATGCTTTTGAGAGCCTGGTCTTGACTGCCATCACGTGCATAGAGACGTTCTGGTTTTGTGAGAATTCACAAATGTTCTCTGATTCACCTGTTATTTATTTATTTTGGACATTCCTTCAGGGTGAGTTGTTGGCTCTTATTTTAGAAGGAGACATTTGTTCTTGGGTGGTCTGTTGAGAGAGGGTACAGTCCCAATTTTAGAATTAAGATTCAGGAAAAATATCAGCCTACATACAGTCCAAAATCATTGATTGGTTTCTGTCCATCCAGATTTGGAGGGAATGAGTTGCCACAGGTGCTAACAAGGCCAAGATTCCAACACAGGGGCCCATCTTCCACCACCAGGTTTCTGTTGTCCTTTACATTTAAAGAACATGGAAGAACTGTCTGGATACATTTCCCTGGTGGATCACCCCCCCTCCCAACTCTAATACCAAAACTGCTATTGTCACATTCATGGGTCATACCCTGTTGCATCTCTCAAGGGACAGATCTCTGTCATATTTGATCCCACAGCCACACGATGAAGCTTACATATTTCTCCATCTCAAAGTAACTACTTTGTTTCACGTCACTATGGGCACCTTACACTTCATGCAAAACTCTTAGTCTTCCTGAGGAGAATTTTCCTTCTTTCTAACCTTTAAATGTTAGATTCCTCCTCTGGACTTCCATTTCCTTCCCTTCCTTCCCCCTCCTCTGTCTCCTCTTCTGTTTCTTCCCTTTCCTCCTCTGGCATGTAGGACGTTTTTGCAATGACCACTGCATGCTCTCAATTCTCTACTCCTCATCTTCACCCAGCACTCCTCCTGATTCCCAGCTAAGTGCCCTTGTTTGCTCTGCAGTCAGTTCCACACTGATGTACAATGGCCATCTCCAATTAGCACACTCACAGCTGCACCTGCAACTTTGCCTTCCAAATGTGCTCCTCCCTTAGTCTGTTGTTTGGATACAGTTGGTCTGATTATGAATATGAGAACTGACCTTGATTCTTCTGTTCCTTTCTTACCAAGATCCAGTGCATCTACTTGTCATGCTACTACTGTCTCCAAAACAGATCACAATTCTAACTGGTCACTTCTCAGCATCTTTACCACTAAAACTCTACCACTTTGCCACTAACATTCCATCTCTGATTTGCTCTATTGCAAATCTCTTAACTCAGTTTCCTCTTTCAATTCTTAGTCATAGATGATTGGTTTATAAAAAGCAACCGGAATCGCTTTCTGATGCCCAAATAAACCCAGCAGTACTACCCTCTGCTCAAACTTTCAAGCGACTGTTTTCTCCCTGAGTTCTTTTCTCTGGATTTCTGGTGGATGTCTCATTGACCACATCAATGAGGCTCCTTGAGCAAAACCCTCCAACACTCTGTGTACTGTTTGCCCACATATTTTTTCTAATATATGAGATGAGTGGATATACCCATCCACTAAGCAAGTACCAGAAACTTGAGATTTATTTAATCCTCGAAGCACAACCTTTGAGGTATTTGCTACTATCTGTAGTCATAGATGAGAAAACATGGTCTTAGGTTAAACATAGTCACTCATTCTGGTCTTCCTCGTGCATCTTCTTGTCCTAAGAAGGGAAGGCACTTAAAAATAGTTGCTGATGATATTTACCCATGACTTTTGCTCCTTGAGGGTAAAGATAAAGTCTTTCGAGTGAACTAAGGGTTTGGCTCAGGATGGTTGGCACTCATTTTCCTGATAAAGCATGTGTCAAATATGATGAAAGTTGTTTTTATTGTTTTCTGAGGTCAGGATAAAGAATATACAATGTTTGGTAGAAAGAGAACAAGAGAACAATTTAAGTCAGAATAGTTGTGATGGAGTTAGGTGTAGGACCATGAAAGGACAGTATGGTTTCTGGTCGAGCACTGGCTAAAGATGGCCAGAGACTCAGCAGGTTGGAGACCTCACAGGTTTCCCTGCAAGGGACAGTATGTATTTCACAATATTCCCAGTCTCCAGGCTCCTGACATGAGGCTGAAGACCTCCATCGATCTTCGCCTTTAAGGCACATAGGACAGCCCTCTACAGCCCCTCCCAAAGAGAGTTTGTGGCCATCAGTCACATAGCACAGGTAGAGGGCATAACACAGGCCGCAGAGCCACAAGACATTTCCATATTCATGAGATATCTAAATGCCAGAGGGTGTAGCCAATTAAGCATTCCTTCCCAGACCCACCTCCTTGCAAAAGGTATTTAACCTCAGGCCTGCCCTGAGAACACAGGGTACAGCTTCATCCACTTTCTGCCATGACAATAAACATTTTAAGACCGTGGATTACCTCTCGCCTTTGGGGCCCACCGTGGGGAACTGTGGAGAAGGCCTTCAACTACCAAGCTGCTGCCTAATCTCCAGCTGAGGACCTCTCTGTGTTCCAGCCATGGAAACTACCCACTCAAGTAAGCTAGCCGAGCCAGCCATGACCCATCCAAGTGAGCCTCCATGACGAAGTGTCTCATTCCCTGCGGTCCGCAACCGAAGCTCATCTTCTCCCTCTTGCCCCTTCGGCTGCAGATTGATTGAGCTGGTACACCCTGTCTCAGTCCTTCTGTGGCCTCTCAGTGGTGCCTGAGAGCCCAAGGGCTTGAGACCAATCGATTCCTGGCCAGCTGCCTTGGCCCAGGGATCCCCAACCCAAGAGCTCTAGCTCCCCACAGGGTCTCAGGTTACGTTCTCCCCATGCCCAGAGTGGAGTCCTGCAGCTTCTCACCGCCCGATGTCTGCCCAGCACCTGGAGTGAACTCAGTCAACTTCCCGTGCTTCTGCCCCCTGAACCACAGCTCCAGCCGCCTGGGGCGGCAGACACTCAGGATCCACACTCAGCCCAATAGGACCCACGCCCACACATGTGAGCCACAACCTCACAACTGGTGGAGGAGGAGGGCAAAACCAGCTTCAAGTGTATCCCCACTAGACGCCCACAAAGACTCACACCACGGAACTCAAGAATAGTGAGTAACCTCCTGCCTAGTTCAAAAGACTAGGCCTCTCTCTGTCCCCCTCCCTTCCCTTTCTTTATCCAACCTGCTGGGTCTCTGGCCATCTCTAGCCCATGTTCAACCAGAAACTATGCTGTCCTTTCACGGTCCTACAGCCATGTGGTAATGCACACCTTTAATCCCAGCACTCAGGAGGCAGAGGCAGATGGATCTCTGTGAGTTCAAAGCCAGCCTGTTCTAAAGAGCAAGTTTCAGGATAGCCAGAACTACATAGAGAAACCTTGTCTTAAAAAACAAAACAAAACAAAACAAACAAACAAAAGAGTTATGGCAATACTCCCACCAGATACTTTAACAACCTGGGCTTGCTCACTGTTGGACGTGCAATCTACCAGACAACAACATCCAGCACCAGGAAAGTTATTAGAAACATAACTACCTAAAAGACATCCTATCCCCACCCATCAGATTTGAATTACGATGAAATCTATTCCCAGTTATTTAACGGCATGCTAAAATTTGAGCAGTTGTCCTGTGGGGTTCCTTTGACCTCAGTAGGAATGCTGGTATAATCCCAAGAGCTCAGAACACCCTCGGCAGGTGTTACCATTGGACACTAAGTTCCCTCTTTCCTTGAACATGGAGACCTGGCATGTATGACTCTAGACCACCACCACTGTTAACTTCTCTAGCCTTAGATGAACATGGCCTCTGAGTTTTTATGTTAATAACCATGTATTTTTTCCACTCTATTTTCCAGATATTTTTTCATCCCTAGGGGATGCTAGCTGCCTTTGGGGTTTCTAATAAAGAAATGATTTTGTTGTTTATACCAAATTATGTGTACTCTGACATGTTACACAAGTAGGCTTTCCAGAAATTATTTTTCACATTGTACCATTATAGCAAAGATGAGTTATTTTTTTCTATGAAGACTGTACATTGTGACTATTAAATGAATGTATTTTATTTTTTCCTCAACTCAACAAGCCTTTAGTTTTTTCTCTACCCAGACTTTTGACAAAGGGTGATAGGAGATATCTGAATGAGTAAATAAGGGAGATAATTTATTTGACAAGACAATACATTTAAAATGAAGCTATGAACAGAAAGAGGCTTTTGTTTCTCTAAATTCTCTTCACATATCAAAAGACTTAACAATAAATTAGATGTCACTCCATTTTTGATGCCCAGCTCTTGAGGCTGCCCTTAGTTAGGGGAGTATTATAACATAGCGGAAAGAAAGAAGGGCTGTCCCTTCTGTTCTTGAAAAACTGCAGTACAGAGGTGGTGGGGAGGGGGTGCTGGCTGGTTGGCGAGCATTCGTCCTTCCTTCTGTTTTGGAATCACAGAGGTTTTAGAGCAAATATAAATAGAGCTGGGGATGGAAGCAAACAGCTCATTTCCTAAGATAATAATGGCTATGTTTAATGAGCCAGGCACTGTGCTAAGTTGTTTCTATGTATCATTTTGCACAGTTCTGTTATTTAACTGTCACAAAACCCTATCACAATTTACTTGTTTAAGCAGATTGAAAAAAAACAAACAAACAAACCCTTAAGCTCACAGTAGACAAGGAAACGGCCCGAATTTATCCAGTACATGCATAGTAGAACTTGGTTTTGAACCAAGTTATGTGTAACTTAAATTTGACCACCTTCAACTGACTTTACCTTCTCATAACCATAGAATTCTAACATGTTCTCAAGCGCTGTGCTAGAATATCAACCATATCTTGGTATATATTATATCATCAAATACAGTGTATTTATCCGAGCAACAGGCTGACCTAGAATTTGGATGTTTAAATAAATCACTCCATTTCTTTGAATTCTCTATTCTGCTGCCAAAGAGTTCCATCTATGGAATAAACCCAGTTGCTTCATCCTAACATTAAGCAAATACCAGATGGTTCCTTAGTACCTGTCTGTGGGGCAGAATCGGAAGTCAGCTCAGCCTACTTTTAGAGTAGGAAACACTGAATGGAACATGCAGTCGGTAAATATCTTCCCCATTATCTGATTCTTCCTCCATACCCTCAGTTATGTTCTTCCTCCTCACGATAGCATTTCTTAAAATGTGCTTTATCTTTCCTACAAGTGGCTTATTGGCCTGAAATCAGATTCTGTGTGGCCATAGCCAGAGCACATGATCACCACCATAGCAGAGAGTCCTGCACTGGTTCCTTACTTTGGTTGATGTGATCGAGGACCTGACAGGAGAAGCCCGAGAAAGGTTTATTTAGACTCGCAATCCCAGGCAGTACAGTTTAACTTGGCAGGGAGGGTGGAATGGCTGTAGAGGTTTAGCCTGTAGCAGTAGAAGCTTGTAGCAGAACTTCTAGGCAGAGAAAGGGTCTCTGGGAGAAGAAATCAGAGATTTAGCCAGCAGATGTTGAGGTGGATGTTTGACTGAAAGTGAGCAGAGAGGTAGATCTGATCACGTGGTGGGGATATAGGTCAGAATTAGTCAGTTTATAGGAGCCAGGAGGGAGCCCAAGCTAAAAGGCTAAACTTTAAAATATTAAAAAGAGCCCTTGACATTATTTATGTAGCTGTTGAGTCTGCGAAAGTCCCATCATATGAAGTGATTGAGTTTACCTTTGAGTTTGTGAGTGACATGTGATGGGGAGCTGGTGAGTGACGTGTGTTGGGACAGTAGAGTTTGGAGCCCTGGACGATGGTGAGTAGGTTCTGTGTGGCTCTCTAGAGGAGGTTTTCATTCACACACCAAACTCCAGATCCTGCCTGGATTCCTTTTGCTCTTTCTGCCCATTCTTTGCTGTTGTACGCATATCATGTTGGGGTTGGGTAACTTAGGGGCTTTAAGGTGTATTCCATCCTGGAGAGCTCAATGTACAAGTGCAGAGGAATGGAGGCTGTGAAAGGGTCCTTCTGCATCACTAGGCAACAAGCCGATGCCTTGATGACCCACTAGGGGCTGGTGCTGTTTCTGTTTATTCAGTAAGTAATTAAGTATTAGGAGGTTACAGTCTCTTGGAAGCCACCTGTTCCTGCAGGTTGAAACAATAGGCCTAAAGGATGCCACAATTGATTTACCAAACCACTACATCTTTCTGAACTAAACCCTGCAAATTACATAGCCCAGCCTTGTCTACGGCTCTTTGAAGTATGTTTTTGAATATAGTGTCTTTTTTAATATAGTGGAACTGTGAAGTCACAATAAACACATGACATTGCTGTTACCTCCGAGGGTGCTGAGTGCAAGACACTAACAATTTAATAAGTTTGGGCTTTTGCACTGACCTATGTTAATGTGCAATTTCATGCATTTTTGCACAGCAAGAGAGAAGTGTTTAAGAACGCATTTGATTATAAGATCTATGTGAAAATGCATTATCTGCTTGCCTTGAGCATGGTCAACTGTTGACCTTGCCAATTAAGTTGACTCGGAATGAAGATTCAATTACAATGAACAAATATTCCTTGAATAATTCCTCTGTAAAAAGTCCTATGCTGGGGCTAGTGGAAAATTTGCAGATACGTGATATTTACCCCTATCTTTGGGATGCGTGCAAACAAGTTGGAGGAGGCAAAGATGCATGCATGAATGACTACAATGTCTCAGAGGAAATGGGATTTGTGAAGCTAGACTCTTGTGTGTCAATCCCTCTCAGTGGGCTCTTTTCCTGGCTCTATTCCTATTCTTTGGGAATGAACTTTAGCTTGTTTTATGGTCTTTATCTTTTGAGAAGATGAACTTACTTCTAGTTCCGGGATATAACTTGATTGCCTGAGTTGGTTCCAAGCTAATATTGTGTCCCTTGTAATTTAGTGATTTAATATAAACATTGACTCAGCTTTGGCCAATGGAACAGACAAATCAGTCTCTGGGATACTTTCAAAAGGTTTGCTTGTGGTAGAGCATGCTTCCATGCTAGAGTGAGCTGCCTGGATTACTACTCTGGCTCTGGAGATGTATGTCATAAGTGATTGAACCATACTTCCCCCATTTGTTCATCTGTTAAATGGGTTTAACAATAGCATGTGTTTAGTAGGAATATAAAACAGCTAACATGTCCCAAAACATTTAGAAGGGTCTCTGGTACACAGTGAGTGGCAAATGTCATTCTTTCAACAGGAGACACCAAAAACAATGGCTTCTTCCTTTTTTTGATGTTTCTGAATATCACTGTGTCTGAACATGACCCCTATAATATCTATTGTCACCTTGTCCTTTAGATAACCAGAGAATGAAAGACCAAAAGGACAACCAACCCCATAACCTTTGTATGTGCACATTTGTGTGTGCACACATGGATGCTAGAAGACAACATGGCTGTTGTTTCCCAGGCTCCACCTGTACCTTCCCAGCATTGGGATTGCAGGGGACAGCCACTACACCAAGCCGTGGGCTTTGTTTCTTTTTGTCTTTACCTTGGGTTTTAGGAATTAAACTCTGTGGTTCAAAACTCGCGCGGGTTGCGCGCAAGGACCTGCAGCTCAGCCGGCGTCAGCCAGCGGGACTCCCAGCACTCCCTGCTGATGGTTCGGTCTCGCCCACACGCTGCCTGCGACCGCAGGGTCCCAGGAGCAGTGGCACAGGGGAAGAGAGAGTCCCTGGAGCAGAGACGGGGCAGCCTGCAAAGGTACACGGGTACACTGGCTGCTGCTGTAGGGAGAGAGCTCCGTGGGCCGCTGAAGCAGAGAGTACAAGAAGGGCTTTCTCCCTCGCAGGAGTTTTCCACTTACACAAAGAGTCCAGAATTTCAAGAGACACGTGGAGTTGAAGACATGTAGATTTATTGACATGGTGACGAGTCTGAATGATGGACGCTTTCCCACAAAATGCCAGAAGAGGTTTCCTTATATTGGAAAGGAGAGAGGGGCAGGGCCAGGGCTTTAGGTAATATGTAAATCTTGAGGCTGAGGCCGGGGGGGGGGCGGGCGGGGGGGGGGGGGGCCTGACATGACCCACTGCATGTTACATGGAGACCTCGTGTCAGGTCTCTGGGTTCTGGGGGCGTGGCCAAACACCCCAGGATTTCCACAGCTCCACAAAACTCAGGCTGTTGGCTGCCAGGCAATCACTTTACCAACATCTCTCCAGTCCTTCAAGCCTTGTTCTGCCCTGGACTCCTTCTGATAGGATCAATTTCTTTATATATTGTTTAGGAACTTGTTGATGAAGGTCTTCCATCACTGACAGTCAGAGAAATAATTTAACCTCCATCATGAGTTCCTGATGTGTATGAACTAAAGTTCACCCCCCCAAAGATATTTTTATCAGTATTCCTACACAGCTTATATTCTACGTAGAACTTAGTCATGCTAGAGAGTTGGGATGATATTACAGATCCAGAGCCAAATTATCTTGGTCTATCTTTGGTCCCCTTTGTAACTATTCATTGGCCACCTCTGTGTCTGACCTAACTTCCTTCTAACTGTCAGGTGAGATCATTAAGCTATATTAACTCAGCAATTTTCTAAGAATATCTGGAACCAACTGCAGTGTTTTACCTTTTATGCTATGGCCCACCTAGCTCATGTCCACACCAGTGAATTCTTAGGGTTTTCTTTGGTTCTGTGACTCTAAAAGCCCATGTAATCATGTCCATGTTGTAACTCGTCATTTAGAGCAAGCTAATCTATGTTCCTCTTTGAGTCAAGAGCTGTGGTTTTTATTACTATGTCATCCTGGAGTCCCTCAGCCTTTGTGTGTGTGTGTGTGTGTGTGTGTGTGTGTGTGTGTGTGTATGCCTGTGTATGTGTTCTTGTGTGTGTGTGTGCTCTGTGAGTGTGTGTCTGTGTGTGTCTGTGTGCCTATGTATGTGTGTCTGTGCCTATGGGTGTGCATGTGCATACATGTTCATGTGTGTGCATGTACTTGTGCATGTTTGTGCATGTGTGTGTGCATGTGTGTGATGTATACATGTGGGGGGATTTATCATAAAGATTTGACACACACTCAGCTGTGAAGACAGAAATCCTCAAACAATCTGCACAAGCTCAGGAGCCGTGGAAGCCAGAGCTATAACTCATCCACTTCTGAGGCTCAAGAACCAGAGGAGTTAATGGCATGGATCTGAGAGAAGGGACAAGAGGAGACCCATATCACAGCTAAGGAGGCTGGCAGGAAGCACAAAGGGAGGCTTCCTCTACCTTTTGTTCTAATCTGTCCTTGACAGATTAGATGCTGCTCAAGGCAATCTGCTCATCTGGGCCCAGCAGGTTAAATGCTAATCTCTGGAAGCACACCCACTAACATAGCCAGAAATGAATGTGCTCCTGGGAACTCTGATGCAGCCGGGCTCACACAAAATCAACCACCTGAACAAGGGACCTGCTTTAAGATGAGTTTCAGATCTACAGGTAATACAGTAAGCTAATTTCCCCCACAAAATATAATAAATATCGTTTAGATATGCCACCTTCTTCCATTCCAAGTAAATCTACAGAGACAAAGTTAGAATTGTCAGTCACTACAATAGTTCCCCGCTGAAATCAGCTCAACTGCACACAGCATCATTTTATAGTAAAGTTTACTAAGAGCCTACTTAAATTTCTAAAACTAAGGTGAACACATTTTAAGAAATACTCTAGAGGCATTATTGCTCCCATGGAGACCTGCCATCCAGCCAAAAGTTGCATTCACCTTGTAGCTTATATTTGGAACAAATTTTTGTCTCAGCAAAGCCATAGATGTGTAAACTTTACAGATCTTCAGGGATGTTCGAAGGCAAAAAGATTCAGTATTAAAACTTTGGATTCGAAAGGCTACAACCTCCTCTGCTGTGTCCACTTGTACAGCTTGATAAGGCTTCCTGGAGAGGCATGGCCAAGAAGGATGGTGGCACAAGAAGGTTCAACTGGGAAGAACACTGGAATCAGTGGGCAGAGGCCTCAGCATTGGTCATTTTATATTTCTGCAACTAAGGTGTTGTTTTAGTTAGGGTTTTCAGTGCTGTAAAGAGATACCATGACCAAGGCAACTCTTAAAAAGGACATTTGGAGCCGACTTACAGGTTCAGAGGTTCACTCCATTAGCATTAAGACAGCAAGGCAGTGTCCAGGCAGGCATGGTGTAGGAGGAGTTGAGAGATTCAGTATTAAAACTTTGAATTCGAAAGGCTACAGCTACCTCTGCTGTGTCCACTTGTACAGCTTGAAGGCTATTAGGAGAAGACTGTTTCCCAGGCAGCTAAAAGGAGGGTTTCAAAGCCTACCCTCACAGTGGCACACTTCCTCCAACAAGGCCACACCTTGCTAATAGTGCTATTTTCCATGGGCCAAGAACATTCAAACCACCACAGGTGTCTAGTATCTGCTTGTCATGCTTAAAACAGAATTGGACCAGTATCTAGCCCTGTTTCATAATTCTAGCTACTGAAGTTCAGGATCAACCAGTTTAGCTGATGTACATTTATTGAGCATCCATGATGCTTAAAGCATAGTGTTAAGTATTAGGGGAAATTAAAAACTAAATAGCATGTGGATTGAATCTCTCTACTGTGTGGACTGAAGAAAGGGGTGGGGCAGGGATATGTCTAAGGTGGATGAGGAAGGAGCTTGGTAAAGATCACTGATGAAGGTGTGGTACTGGGACAGAGGCTTGCTCAAATGTTAGTAAGATTGTCTGTAGACAGAAGTGGGAGGGAAGTCAGCTTAACACGAGAGTTCAGAATGAGCTAAGCACCAGAATGGACATCGGAAAGCCCTGGTTGACAACAACTGAGCAGCTGGTGAAAGCACTTCACTGCAGTTTACTGAGTTCTCTGAAGAGAGTGAGCATTCCTGCTCCTCCCTCCTTCCCCTCCCCGCTGTGTTAGCCTGCTGTGCTGATGTGTAAAGGCTGCTTACACTGTGGGGAGCTTGGTCTTCGGAAAGACCATCTTTCATCCCCACTTGATGGGTGACAAATAGCAAATGCCATGAAGTAAAGGAGACACCTCTCCTCCATGGCGTCTTGCCTTGCACTTTTTTTTTTTTTTTTTTACTATAAAGCAAAGGGGATTGAAAAAACTTTCATTGTTATCTCTTAAGAGCATACAGACACATCAGTGGGATCCCGTGAAAGACACCCCATGATGTCATACTATGCTCTCACATACATAAAGGAACAAAGGCAAAATCCTGAACATGCTGTGCCAAGGCTAGCTTTTGATTTGTGGAAGACAGGGACAAAAGCAGATTAAAAATTCAAATAGAAGGCCACTATCACATGATATCTGGCAGGTATATAAGGTAGGGGCTTGTTAAATTCCTATTTACTTATTTTTTACTTTTTCAAAGAGCATCAAATGGCTTCAAGCTCACTATGTATCTGAAGTTGATGTTGAAATTTTGATACTCCTTCCTGCATCTCCCAAGTGCTGGAATCACAGCTATGCTCCCCATCCTGTTTATGTGGCATTAAGGACCAAACCCAGGACCTCAAGTGTGCTAGGCAAGTACTCTTCCACATATGACATCACCAGACCATTGGTTTTAAATTTCTTTACAAAGAATTCAGAAACTGGGGCTAGAGATATGTCTCAGTGATTAAGAGCACTGGCTAGTCATTCAGAAATCCCGAGTTTAATTCCATGGGGTTACTTGGTGGCTCACAAACATCTGTAATGGGATATGATGACACCTGTCTCATGCTCTCTTCTGTCATATAGGCATATATGCAAATAGAGTGCTCATATACATAAATAAATCTTAAAATAATAATTCAGAAACTAAGGCAATGCTGTTGACTTTGGAATGTGGTTACACAGTAGGTCCACGTTAGGCATAGCTTTGCCTCCTTTGGTTTAATCTACCTGAAGTTTACTACTGTGGGAGAAAATGCAGGCATGACCTGGTGACTAGCCTACCTGGCACACTGCTTCTAGAAGCATGGCACAGCATGCTCCTGAGCATTCCTGGAAGTCAAAACACTGAACTCTGAAGTGACATGAGTATCCTGTAGCTGGCCTGCTGATGAGTCGGCACTCTCCACATCTCATTTTATGTGCTTCGAGACCCTGGTGATGAGCGTTCACTGTCCAATCTGAGGTAACGCTGATGGCCTTCCATTAGGTAAGTTCTTGCTCACATACAACAAAGCAGACACTGTTTCCTGAAACCGTCTCTGGCGTGGTTCAGCTCCCCACCCTATATAGACCCTCAGGCTTTGCAGTCTTGTTAAGGGATGCCCCAGTAATGATGGTCTGAAATATGAAAGGTAAAATTCTGTATTTAAAGAGGAAGATACACTCCAGTAACATACATGAGAGTATACCTGTTAAAATTGTCTTGCTTTAGTGTTATTATTGTCTCTGTCTTACCATGCCCAAGTAGGGACTAAACTATACATCACACTTCTACATGGCTACTGAATTTGTAGGCCTTGATGCTGTCTAGGAT
Source organism: Grammomys surdaster (assembly GCF_004785775.1). Classification (NCBI taxonomy): domain Eukaryota; kingdom Metazoa; phylum Chordata; class Mammalia; order Rodentia; family Muridae; genus Grammomys; species Grammomys surdaster. The sequence continues at coordinate 5,165,465 of NW_021604599.1, read as the reverse complement.
TTTGGACATTCCCTGAAGACACAGAGCATATCCATTGCATGGTGTGGAGTGACTACTCTAAAGATAAAATGACAAAAGTCTTTTTAGGAAAATGTCTGAAGCTGTAAGGAACTGGTCCAAGGAACACCAAGAAACAGTTTGCTCAATATAGGACACAAAGTTTACAGTTTCAGAGGAAAAAGATTAAACAAGTCTAAGACATCTATTGAAAATGCAGGGAAGGTAGCTTATGGACTCATATGCTGATGGGCTTTGCTGACGGTCATTGTTCTCCCTGCTTGGCTCATGATGACTAGAGGACCCTGTGACAGTGAAGAAGAGAAGTGCTATCTCAAAGTAAAGGCAGGAATAGGCAGGCTTTGTAGTATTCCCCCTCTCCATCCTCTGTCCCAACCCCCCATCCCACCGCTTTCCATGAAGGTTTTATGGGCAGCCTTGAATCTATTTTCACCTACTATATTTAGTGAGTTTGATTATGTACAGCCTAAATCAGATGTGAGCCAACGATCCAGATTCTTGTTCACTGAAAGAACTGTTCATTTCCTGTGTCTTAGCAGGGACTAAAGCTCCGACTTATTAGACCCACACTGTTGTTCTGGAAGGTTCTACATGCACATCTGCCTTACCGGGCTCCTTTTTGATATTTCCTACTAACAAGCACATGTTCTTTTGTCAGAAAGATGTACAAATAGAGTCAGTTATCGATATTTTGTATCTCAGACTCACCTCCATTATGATAAGCACTGGGACTTCATTCCTGTCTTTTAAACTGTTGTTTTTAAATTAAGTCTTGGTTAGCATAAGAAGAAGTAGTTTTCATTGTGATATTTCCATGCATATACATAATTACACTTTGTTCTTATTCCCCTTCTCCTTCCT
>NW_021604599.1:5150817-5159586 GCF_004785775.1 Grammomys surdaster | reverse complement strand
TGATTGAGAGTTTTGCTGGGTATAGTAATCTGGGCTGGCAATTGTGTTCTCTTAGTGTCTGTATGATGTCAGTCCAGGCTCTTCTGGCTTTTATAGTCTCTGGTGAGAAGTCTGGTGTAATTCTTATAGGTCTGCCTTTATATGTTACTTGACCTTTTTCCCTTACTGCTTTTAGTATTTTTTCTTTGTTTTGTGCATCTGATGTTTTGATTATTATGTGACGGGAGGTATTTCTTTTCTGGTCTAGTCTATTTGGTGTTCTGTAGGCTTCTTGTATGTTTATGGGCATCTTGTTCTTTAGGTTAGGGAAATTTTCCTCAATGATTTTGTTGAAGATATTTACTGGCCCTTTAAGTTGGGAATCTTCATTCTCATCTATACCTATTATCCTTAGGTTTGGTCTTCTCATTGTGTCCTGGATTTCCTGGATGTTTTGAGTTAGGAGTTTTTTGCTTTTTTCATTTTCTTTGACAACTGTGTCAATATTTTCCACCGTATCTTCTGCATTTGAGATTCTCTCTTCTATCTCTTGTATTCGGTTGGTGATGCTTGCGTCTATGACTCCTGATCTCTTTCTTAGGTTTTCTATCTCCATGGTTGTCTCCCTTTGAACTTTCTTTATTGTTTCTATTTCCAGTTTCAGATCCTGAATGTTTTTGTTTAATTCCTTCTTTGTGTTTTCTTGCATTTCTTTAAGGGATTTCTGTGATTCCTCTTTAAGGGCTTCTATCTGTTTACTTGTACTCTCCTGTATTTCTTTAAGGGAGTTACTTAATTCCTTCTTATAATCCTCTATCATCATCATGAGAAGTGATTTTAATTCTGAATCCTGCTTTTCAGGTGTGAAGGGGTGTTCAGGGCTTGCTATATTGGGAGAACTGGGCACTGATGATGCCAAGAAACTTTGGTTTCTGTTGCTTATGTTCTTGCGCTTGCCTTTCGCCATCTGGGTAACTCTAGTGGTACCTGCCCTCTCTGTGTAAGATTGGAATCTGTATTTCCAGTTATCTTGCTTATTGCAGAGCTCCTCGGAGTCCAGAGGTCTCTGTGGTCTTATGCCCCTAATCTCCCGGGTGGAAGAACTCCTGGGACTCAGGCCACCTCTTGGATCTGGTAATCCTTCTGTTCTGAGTGCAGTGGCTCCTCGGCTGCTCTGAGTGCAGTGGGTTCTCGATGACTCAGGATTCAGTTTCAGCTGCTCTGAGTGCAGTGGCTCCTAGATGACTCAGGATTCAGTTTCTCCACAGGACAGGAGCAGACCAACTCTGTGTCAGCTGCTCTGAGTGCAGTGGCTCCAGCTGCTCTGAGTGCAGTGGGTCCCTGATGACTCAGAATTCAGTTTCAGCTGCTCTGAGTGTAGTGGCTTCTCGATGACTCAGGATTCAGTTTCTCCACAGGACAGGAGCAGACCTACTCTGTGTCTGCTCCAGTCCCAGGGACCAGGCAGGGGCCGAAGGGAAGTGGAATTCCGGAGGGGCAGGGTTTGGGTAGCTGCTGTGCCCTAGATGTCCCTGGCTCCCAGATGTATTTCTGGGGCTTAGGGAGTGAGATGGAGTTCTTACCAGCTGCTCTGAGTGCTGTGGCTCCTGGATGACTCAGGATTCAGTTTCTCCACAGGACAGGAGCAGACCTACTCTGTGTCTGCTCCAGTCCAAGGGACCAGGCAGGGGCCGAAGGGAAGTGGAATTCCGGAGGGGCGGGGTTTGGGTAGCTGCTGTGCCCTGGATGTCCCTGGCTCCCAGATGTATTTCTGGGGCTTAGGGAGTGAGATGGAGTTCTTACCAGCTGCTCTGAGTGCAGTGGCTCCTGGATGACTCAGGATTCAGTTTCTCCACAGGACAGGAGCAGACCGACTCTGTGTCTGCTCCAGTCCAAGGGCCCTCCTTCCTTTCTTAAACTTTTTATTGATCCTCTGTGAGTTTTACATCATGCCCTCAAGTCTCCTCTTCTCCTGTCCCTTCATATCTGCCCTTTGCCCTTGCAGCTTCCCCCCAAAAACAGGGGTAGAATATTCGATCACATTTTGAACCCCAAGACTGTAAACTGAAAAAAACCCTTTCTTGTTGTGGTGTGACTCAGCCCTAGCACACCCCTTTCACCCATGAACTTTCTGTAAACAAGAGCCAAATAAAGTCAAGCGGCAGAGCTAGCAACCAGTTTACAGAGAGTGAACATGAAAAAACGCAGCAAAGAGAAAGGAGAGACTTTGAGTTGAAGGGTATTTAAGAGAGCTGGAGAAGTGCTTTCCTTCTGGGACATCTGTGGGGTAGGAAGGTCAGTTAGGTGCTTTCTCTGCCTCTCTGAGCTGGTAGGCTTTCACCATAGCATCTGACTCCTGATCATTTGATAAACTGAACATTTGGGAGTTTGTTTTAAAAGCAACAAACAACAACAACAACAAAACCACAAAGCATAGAATGTACCTCATTATTTTCCACATCAGTGGAAGGAAGCTGTAGTATGTTTTAAGTATATCCCTCTATCCACACATCTTCACTTGCAAATGTTTGTTGCTATGAGTCATTGGTCTGATTTGAGATCTCTGGTTTCTGTGACACTCCATCCAGACTCCTCCTGGTTATCCTACTGTTGCTGTGTGTCACAGAGATCATGTAGCTTTGGAACACAAGCCCTTTTCGGAACAGCCCTTTTATGTGCCCCAACCATTTGCAGAGGATATTGATTTGGGAGTGGGCCAATTTAGAACCCTGGATTTAGACCTGTGTGGTAGCTGAGCTCATCTTCCTTATGGGTTCCACCAGGGAGAGCTCTCCAGGACCACACTGGCTAGGCCACCTAATGCTGCCGTCAGCAGGAGGCAGGGTCATCTCTTCAGTTCTCATGCCCTTAGAAGTTGCTCACCTTCATGTACGCCTCCAGGGACAGCTCACTGTGCTTCCTGGGTGAGGTGCAGGGCCTGTTCTCTCAAGTGCTGCCACCACTGAGAGATGGGCCAGCTTTCCAGAGAACTGAATCCGGTGAGGGGCAGGGGCAGTTCTGTGCAGTCTCTGGACAACCATGTATTCTCCAGGGGTTGCCCCGACCAGGGACATCTCCATGTTCCCTGGTGGTAATATGAGCCAGAGATAGGGCACCTACCCCTGCTGCTGTGCTGTGTAGCAACAGACCCAGACATGGCCCTCAACTGCAGCTCAGGCTGGAACTCCACCATGGCTCTAGGTGGCTGGGATGGCCCTTTATAACAGGCTCTCCACCCTTGAAACTCCAGTTTCATCCCTCTTCACAAGGCTCAATCTGTTCCACTTCTCTTTCTCTCCCATCTGACCATCACATACTCACACATTGTAATGACTCCCAGTGCAAGCTGGACACGTGGCTGGCAGGTCCCTGGGTAACATTCTCCATCCATGTTGTGTGGCATGGTGGTAAGTGGGTGTCTATGGCCTGCCTGTGCCATGCACTGGAGGGCAGGTCTGTGAGTGGCATGGCAGTCAGCAGGTCTCTGTCTGACTTCCTCCTCCTGTGCTGTACTGCCTGGATTTGATTAGCTTTGATTTGATTTTTATGAGTTCTAGGCAGACCATAAGCCTCTCTGGACTAGGAAGAAGATTTGTACCTATCACACACACACTACATTGACACCACAAATATTCTCATAGACATTCCACACACACCATGTACATGCACCATACACACAACATATATGCACCACACATTCCATAGATATACCATACATACATACATACATACATACATACCAAACCATACACAAACTATGCATATAACACACACACACACACACACATACACTTCACAAATGATACAGGGACATACAATTCTTCTATACTTTGTTACAACTAGGAAATTGAGGTTCAGTGGAGGACAGAAAAAGGACACTGTTACTGCTGAACATTAGCTCAGCACCCACTCTAAGCCTAGCTTTTCAAACATTCTGCCATTTGCTTCCCATCAACACTAAGCTGCTGGAGGTTGGGTGACAAGATAGGAACTGTAAAACAACAACAACAACAACTCAAGATCTAGAATTCTCATGAAAGTCATATTTTCAAGCATTTTTTTAAATTAAATTCATCACTTGAGTGGGATAAAAAGGATAGAAAGGCATGTGCCCCTTCCCTGACAGCCTGCTTAAGTGACTGGGCTGTGGTTAAGTTTGACCAGCTCACTCTGATCTCTTCTTGGCCTCTATGTGTGTGCCTTTGGATAAAGCAAGAGTTGGCTCTGTCCAGGTGTCTCTAGGTAGCATTTCTGAAAGAACCTTGCTCATATAAGGTGAGGGGAAATGAAACTCCAGTTACTGGTCCATATGTTCTTGCTTTCAGAAAGTGAGTGTTCTAAATCATCCCCAAATATTCAAGGTTCAGATGTTTCTGCTTGAAATGAATTATGAATCATCATTCATTTACCTTACATAACGCTGAAGAACAGAGAACAAGAAAAGGAGGAAGGAAAGACACCAGCACGTACTGCACACCACACAGAAGCCACAATAGGCATGCTATGGAAAACTTTTCATAATCCCAGAAAGCTATGTAGTTTTGTTTCATTTTACAGTTGAAAACAGCAAGACCTGGGCAGGTTGAATAAGTTGACTTGTAGGTTAGTGTGCCAGCGAATGGTCAGCTTGTTATCCTGTGGCTCAAGCCTGGGTCATTTGCTTGATATGGCATGATTGCATCAGGAAGCTATAAGGATGGAGAACTACGATGTTCAGCATAAAGGCCTTGGAGAGATACCGGAGAGAGAGAGAGGCCTTAGTAAGAAATGTAAGAGTGTTTTGCTCAGGGTTGTTTTCCACTGTGGGTATTAAGGCGGGGGAGGTCCCCAGACACATTTTGTGGTGGGTTAAATGAGAATATCTCCTGTTCAAATGCTTGGTTCCCAGTTGGTAGAACTGTTTGGGAAGGATGAGGAAGCTTGGCCTTGTTGGAGGAGGTGTGTCATGGTAGGGGCATGGTCTTGAGGTTTCAAAAGCCCATGCCATTTGCAGTTAGCTTTCTGTCTTCTAATTGTGAATCAGATGTAAGCTCGCAGCTTCTGCCCTAGCATCATGCCATGCCTGTCTGCTGCCATTCCCACCATAAGGATCATGGACTCTAACCCTTTGGAACTGTGAACCCCCAAACTCAATACTTTTGTTTATAAGTTTCCTGGGTCATGATATTTTGTCATGGCAACAGAAAAGTAACTAAAACACATTTGCAGCATCACAGTAAATGTGTATATCTTCTAGAGAGAAATCCTCAGTTACGCAATCTATAATCAAATGAGTTAGAGAAAGGTTATTTATTGCATTTATTTGTTTTTAAGATTTATTTTATTTTCATTTAAGTCTATGTATCTGTGTGAATGTATGCCACACGTATTTAATGCTTAGGAGGCTAGAGTTGTGAGCCATCCACCTCAAGTACCGGGAACTGATTTCTGGTAAGAAAGAGCATCAAGCACTCTTAACTGTGGAGCCCATTAAAAAAAAAAATGTAATTTTAAAAGGACTCATTATTGGATGTATTAGTAGGATAGCCACTTCACAAAAAGTCCTCAGTGGATGAAACCCAAAGAGCAGCATTCAATTCTATGCCTGCAGATGAGGAGACCAATGCCAGAGAGAAACTGTGGGATTTCAAGCCATACAACTAATTTTATTTCATGGGATTCTCCAGCACTCTTTTCAGCGTGCGGTTGCTATGTACCAAATTCTGTTTCATGGATCATAAACCACCAAGTCCATATCTGAATCAAAGAGACAACATTATTATAAACCTTTGACCTAGCTGCAGGGACATTGAACTTTTATATACACATATAGCACATCTTACCTACAGCAAAGATTCTTTAAATTGAGGATATTCTCAGATCTGAAATCCGTTTGGTTCATCACAACCTGAATGCCATAGCTCAGTCTGTGGAGGAGAGAAACAACATCATCTCATAAGCCAGTTAGCACCACACACGTGCCTTTGGGGTCTGTCAAATACACTGCAGTTTCATGAATGTGCTTTGGTGTCTACTTATGCTCTTGTCTGCGTGTTTAGATGCTATTAATATTGATAGAGGCCATTGAATATCTTGTTGGTTCTTGAAAACAGATGACAGTTATAATTTCTTGATTTAAAAATCACAAAGTTAACACTACTCCTGGATGATTAAAGTGTTTGGTGTGGAGCACTTTTCCAACGTAATGACAGAAAGGGGCTTTAAGGACCAGATGCTTTACGGTCTTCAGTGAAGTACCTTCCTAATCATGGCTGAGCTAAATCTCAGATGGATGTAAACAACTAACAGATGTGTCTGAGTTTAAGGGGCCCCAGAAGAAAGCTCATGTAATTACAGTGAAAAGAACAAACTGATAAGAATATGTAATCTGGGATATTCTTGATCTGAAAGGTCCACTCTTACAGGATTGTGTTGGATATTCTGAGTAATGTATATGTCCTAATTATAAAAGTACTACATACTCATTATAGAGAAAGTGAAAAGTTGCAAAAGTAAAGAAGATACTTCATAACACCACTGGGTAAGGATTTTTTTTTTCAGTTGACCTTATAAGATGTTCTTCCTATTTCATTTATGTGGTTATAGATGTTCGTGTTTGCTAAGTGCTGTTTGACAGTTTTCTTTCTTTTAAAATAAGCAAGTATTATGTCATGAGATAAATTATTAAAAACTTTTCAGTGGCATTTTGTAGGCAAAACAGTATTTAGTGCAATATGAAATGCTTACATATTATACTATTATTATTTATAATAACAAGATATAATTTTTTGGACAAAATACCATAAAGAACATTCTTATGAAACATCTTTATGTCATGCCTGCAATCACTCCCTTAGCATAAATTCTTAGAGGCAGACTCACCATGCTGATGTATATGAGCATATGTAAAGGTTCCAAACACTATCGCTGTAATGTATCCCTGAAAGTGTGCTGGGTTGCTTCCACCTCTAAGGAAAGTACCACTTTTATGACTTCTCTTCATAATCCTTAGCCTTACAGACAAGAGGTTAAATACTAAGGGTTAACTTAGTTACTAATATTCTTTTCCAAATTCTAAAAGTTTGTATACAACATCCATCTTTAGCCATAGTGACCTGAAAAGGCTTAAATATAATGTTAGGTCAACTGAAAGCTATAACCTAAGGCACAGATTTTTCTTGGACCCAACCAATTGAGAGGAAAATATAGGTACACATCAAATAAAACAACACTGTGTTTTTTCTTAAATTCATCTAATTGACAAAGGAAGGTTCTTCAGTTGTTGTTTTTAATTTTCTTCTGTCTAATAGTTCACTTCATCTGTGACATTTAAAGGTAAGCTGTATGGCAGTGGTTTTCAAACTTCCTAATGCTGTAACCTTTTAATTCAGTTCCTCATGTTGTAGTGACCCTCCCCCAACCATAAAATTACTTTGTTGCTAATTCATAACTGAAATTTGGCTATTGTTATGAATTGTAATGTAAATATCTGATATGCAGGTTATCTGATATGTGACCCCTGTGAAAAGGTTATTTAACCCACAAAGGAGTCACAGTCCCCAGCCTGAGGACCACTGCTGTAGGTAAACTAGATGTTGATACAGTGTGCTCCTTAGAAGATGCTCAGACCTTGCTGGAAGCAGTGGGGGTAAATAAGCCTATGTACTGTTCAAAGTTGAAGCACATTTTTTTATTTTGGATGAGAAATTTAAAAATCTTATTGTATAGTGAGAGAGATGGCTCAGCAGTTGACAGCACTTGCTGTCTTTTCAGAGGACCCTTGTGAGCAACCACCTGGTGGCTCACATCCATCCATAACTCCAGTTCCAAAGGATCTGATCCCTCCTCCTGACTTTCATGGGCATCAAGCATGCTTGTGATGTAGACATGTAATTGGGCAAAACATTCATACATATGAAATATATATATTTACATAATAAGTAAATAAATATTTATTAATGGATCTTTATTTTTATGTATTACACTCATAGTACACTGTCTTGTGTTTCATAAGAACATTTCCTTGTATGTCTTACACACTGCCCAGACTCCTCTTCTCTTCCTTTCCTATTTCCCTCCCACTCATATTTGTCTCCTTTGTTCCCCAGAGAATTTCATTTACACTTCCACAGCATGTGTAGATACATGATTTTATACATCTATAAAAGTTTGGAAACCATGTGGGAGATGATTCAGATACAATCCTTCAGAGACCGGCTTACCCAGCTTAACTTGGTGATCTCCCAGCTACATTCATTTTCTAGAAAATGATGTAGTTTTGTTCTTTATAGCTGAAGAAACTCCATTGTATATAGATACAAGTATCACATAGTCCTCTGTGGTTGGATGTCTAGCTTTGTTCCATAACTTAGCCATTGTGAACACTACTCTGGTAACCGTGGGTGCACAAGCATGTCTGTGATACGTTGATGTGGAGTCCTCTGGGTAACTACTGAGCAATGGCATAACCAGGTCACTTGATAGATCTACTTGGAGTTTTCTGAGAAGCCTCCGTCATGATTTTCATGCTGGTGGGTTAGTTTACATTCCAACGGTTGTGCAGTGGAATTCTCCTTAGTCCAAACCTGTGTGATATTTATTGGTTTTGTTTTGGTTGGTTGGTTTTATTTTTCAAGTCAGGGTTTCTCTGTGTAGCCCTGGCTTTCCTGGAATTCAGTCTGTAGACCAGGTTGGCCTCAAACTTATAAAGATCTGCCTGCCTTTCTCTTCTGAGTGTTGGGATGCACCATTACTACCTGGATGTTTGTCTGTCTCTCTCTCTCTCTCTCTCTCTCTCTCTCTCTCTCTCTC